>NC_090075.1:2758660-2806160 GCF_038355195.1 Osmerus mordax
TGTGGGGTGAAGACACACACCTAAACTATGGTCAAACGAGCACACTCCCGCCTTTCTTTTAGGGGGAAAATCCTTTTCTCATCCCTACGTTCCCTCGGCCTCCCGCCCCCTTCCGCCCCCTTCCGCCACCTTCCGCCACTCTGTACGTCTGTACCTGGCTGCTCCAGTATAGCACAGTCTTTACCCCCCTCCTTCCCCCCTTGTCTTCTATTTAGCCTTTTTCTTTTTTTGGAAACACAAGTCCAATGCCATGGGGCAAAACACCCCCTCCGCCTCTGCCTCCACCCCCTCTGCCTCCACCCCCTCTGCCTCCACCCTCTCTGCCTCTACCCTCTCCTTCAGCACTGACACATAGACAAACACACTGTTCTCTCTTTCTTTGCCTTTCACCTCTCAAGCCTCCCTCCATCCATCCTGCCGGTCAGGCACAATGCAGGCGTTTTATCCGCGGCAGGGAGAATGCAGCCCTGAACTAACAATATCACCAAGGCTGCCTGAATGCCACCCGGCCCATTGTGTCGTGCCAGAGGGGAGTTAACACCCATGTCTGAGCCCAATGAATAGTATTATTGTGTCTGAGACATGCACTGAACCCCATGTACCCCCCCAAACCCCCTTTTCCCCTCTCGTCCAACAGCACGACCCCCCCCCCCCCCCCCCCGCACCCCTCTTTCTCTCCCCTCAACGGACAACTCTGAGAGTCCGAGAAAAAACGTCCACCAGACTTGCATGGGGGGGGTGGGGGTGGGGGTGGGGGTGGTGTTTTGGACTGCTTAGTGGAGTGGGGGTGGGGGTTTGAGTTTGACCCTGGTTCTTTCTTTCACTGTTGGGGGACACAATGGACCCATGAGTCCATAAAGAAATATCTCCCACTGCCATTTACATAATAACAGGCCGCTGCAACCATTTGAATACCTCCAGATAATACTAAAGGATGAAGTGTTTTCTTAAACAAAGTTTCCCAAAACATTCTCATTCCTTCGGACTGGCCATCCACAAGCCTTGGAGTCTAACCTCTGAATTCCCACGTCATTCTGTAACTGTTGTTTTGACAAATCCCTGTCAACATCCTGAAGAAAAAAACCCCACAATACTTGAAAGACCTAAAGGTTCGGGGGGTAGTTGCGCACGGTTGTTTTTGGATAAAGTGTTTATTCTGGAAAGAATTCTAATGAATTCTTCTGGTGCTGTGGTGATTTTTATAATAGACATTTAGTCATTTAGCAGACGCTCTTATTCAGAGCGTCTAATAGGCCGGTATGCTGTCACTGGATGCTACCCACCGCACATCAGAGTAATAGATATGAGTACATTTGGCAGGCTGTATCTTCCTGCCTGACACACTTAACTCACCATCCTCCCATTCCTCCAGTGTTTCCCTCTCCAAGGTTAGGAGGTTCATATTACTAACTGTGAGAGGATGCCAAAATCCTCACCCCCTACTTCCCTCTGATCAAAGCACAGGCTTGACACTCGGAGTGGGCAAACGCTGAAAGTTAAGCTGAACTTGTTTTGTTTTTTCTTCTTCTTCTTCTTCTCTCTCTCTCTCTCTCTCTCTCTCTCTCTCTCTCTCTCTCTCTCTCTCTCTCTCTCTCTCTCTCTCTCTCTCTCTCTCTCTCTCGTTGTTTGTGTGCAGGAGGAGGCATCAGAAGAAGAGGAGGCTTGGAGGAGTGGGTGGAAGAAGAGAAGGATGGAGGGATGGTGTCGGCTGCCTGGTTGGAAGCAGTGAACCCGGAGCAGGGTGAACACGGTTGTGGATGTCCGGAGGCTGTCTGGCTGCTCCCCTCCCCTGGCCCAGTGCTGCGTCGGGGGGTCTCGGGGAGCTGGCTGGGGCCAGGCAGGCAACAGTGGAGTGGGCAGGAGAAGCGGGCTGGTCTCTCATCCCCGCCAGCAAGCTGCGCCTCGGTACCGCTGAGCACCCTGAATCAATACAGACGAGAGAGGCGGGCAGAGGTCGCCCAGCACTGCCTCCAGCCCCGGAGCCAGGGACCCTCTAGCTGCTCCCTCTCTCTCTCTCTCTCTCTCTCTCTCTCTCTCTCTCTCTCTCTCTCTCTCTCTCTCTCTCTCTCTCTCTCTCTCTCTCTCTCTCTCTCTCTCTCTCTTCCTCTCTACCTCTCTCTCTCTCTTTCTCTCTCTCTCTCTCCATCTCTCTCTAGTCCCTCTTTCCCTTCTCTTTATTTATTTATTTCTCTCTCTCTCTCTCTCTCTCTCTCTCTCTCTCTCTCTCTCTCTCTCTCTCTCTCTCTCTCTCTCTCTCTCATCTCTCTCTAGTCCCTCTTTCCCTTCTCTTTATTTCTTTCTTTCTCTCTCTCTCTCTCTCTCTCTCTCTCTCTCTCTCTCTCTCTCTCTCTCTCTCTCTCTCTCTCTCTCTCTCTCTCTCTCTCTCTCTCTCTCTCTCTCTCTCTCTCTCTCTCTCTCTCTGTCGACCCAGTCCCAGGCACTGCACATCAGCTACGGCCCCTAACCCTTACTCAACCACCCGCTGCGGGGTGTGTGTGTGTCTGTGTGGTTCCGCCAGAGGGGCTTTCCTAGCCCCCACATCACCACTTGATAAAACTTGTGCCAGGGAAAGCGATAGACAGCCAGAATATAAAGAGGACAGGAAAGGTCTTTTTCTTCCGCTCCATCCTCGTTCCCTCAGAGTACTCGGTCCGCCTGACTCTCTGAAGGGGAACTCGATAGAGATTCATCCTCCAATGGAAACGCTCCCTCCCTGGGCCCTCTGAGCATGGGCCGTAAAGTCCCATGCTCTCCACATTCCATCAGCAGGGATGAAAGGACAATGAGGTTTTTCTCTCGTCCGCATCGGACAGAACTGCTCTCACATTCTCCAGAATCGCTCTCAGATTCTCAAAGCCCCGGGTTCCCCTGGTCTCTGTCAAAGAACACACCTGTGCGGTGGCCGTCTGGGCCGGGAAACAAGCCAGGAGCTGACCCTGTGTGGGTAGACCAGCAGAGAGCCACTCCACGGCTCAAACCCTCAGGACTTAATGAGGTGCATATTGAACGGGTTGTGACAGACGACCCACCTGTCCCTGTTTGTGTGACGGCCCATGTAACTTCTCTCCCTCCACATCTGAAACGACTTTTCCTCGAAATAGGACACTTTTATGAACATGACGTAACCTGGCAAAGGCAGAATTGAGTTTAAACGACACCGTGAAGCCCGCCTACAAGAAGCACAGCCGTGTGGATGTTAGAGAAGACTACCTCCTTCTAAAGGCTGCGTGATGAATCCATCTGTGTGTCTGTGAAAGACACCGACCGGCGATGCTAGCGCCTTGGTGAGTACAGCCCTTCTACTTGTGTTTTTTTTGGGGGGGAGGTAGAGGGACACTTACATAAACGATGAAGAAGAAGCCATCATGTTTGGCTCCGAAACGTTCATCCCCCTTGATCGAAACAATGTAAATCATCAAAAAGTCAGGAGTTAAACCGGAAACAAAGAACGTGTCACTTCCTCTTTGGGTTTGTCCCCCACTGTCGATGTCAAGCAAAGCCCAGAGGGTTTGATAACTCACTGTAAACACTGGTGTCACTGGCCAGTCTGACAGTAGCCCTGTAGGTGGGGTCTCAGGACTCCCCCTCTGCCCCCTGCCCCCTCTGCCCCCTGCCCCCTCTGCCCCCTGCCCCCCTGCCCCCTCTGCCCCCCTGCCCCCTCTGCCCCCTGCCCCCTCTGCCCCCTGCCCCCTCTGCCCCCTGCCCGCTGCCCCCTCTGCCCCCCTGCCCCCTCTGCCCCCCTGCCCCTCTGCCCCCTCTGCCCCCCTGCCCCCTCTGCCCCCTGCCCCTCTGCCCCCTGCCCCTCTGCCCCCTGCCCCCTCTCCCCCCTGCCCCCTCTGCCACGCTGGCACCGGGACACAGGCACCACACCGAGCCCCAGCCTGGCACTGCCGCTGACAAAATGGCTGACGCCGTTCTACCAGCTGTCCTCTCCGCCAAGATGGCGCCTGCCTTTAGCGCCCTCCATCTGCCTAATCGTTAACGTGTATGCAAATACCATATAATTGCATTTGCATAGGCTTCTTTTCTCAAACCCCCGACTGTAAATAACCCCCGGAATCAAAAGAACACGAGGTGTGAATGCTACTGTGTAAATCCGACGAGGAACAATGTCTAAACAAACAGGTTTTTTTTATCTCTTTTTTCTGGCGCTCGCCCGCCTTATCCCATCTCCTGTCCATTGTGAGGTCTTTACAGCAGCGTTTAGCTTCTTTTGATATATGAAATATGGGGCGTGGGTCGGGCCCGTCTCTGTGCCGTGTGTGACATCTGTGGCTCTGTTGTTGTGTTGGGTGGGCAGCCAGCCTTGCGGGCAAATCCCTGAGAGAGAGAGAGAGAGAGAGAGAGAGAGAGAGAGAGAGAGAGAGAGAGAGAGAGAGAGAGAGAGAGAAAGAGAGAGAGAGGAGTGCCCAGGACCACAGACCAGGCAGGCATAACATAATGACCTCATTAGCATGCACAACACTCCCCGCTATAGGGCCTGGTGCGCTGCTGCGCCGTGGGACCCACCGGTCTACGCCCTTCACACAGTGCTCAGCGTGCAACATTGTGTTCCCCCCCCACACAATGCACCGCTTTATACTCATTTTATTACGCCTTGTCAAAGCTCTGGGGATCAGGGCGATCCGAGGGGAGCGGGGCGACTCCGGCTAAACATGGACGAGGCTATGTATCGGTGCTTTATGGACTTAATATGGCGTTGGTGTGTTTATGGAGTTCTGCTGTCTCTAGTGTTTACAGTGGGGGCTTACGCCAGCTAGCTTTGACTGTCGACGCTAATCACTGTTCTGAGCTGCTGGTGGACTGGCTGAGCCCAGGAAATGGGCTTCTTCTCTCAGGAAGCCCCTGGGTGTGTTGGTGTGTGTCTGAAGCCTACTGTGGTGCTGAGACCAGGGCTACCACACAGCACGGTAGTACTGACAACACACACACTCACACACTCATTCACTCACACACACTCAGTCACGCACACACTCACATACAGCCCAACAATTACATGCACACACACACACACACACACAAACACACGCATTCACTCACACACACACACACACACAAACACACTCATTCACTCACACACACACACACACACACACATGCACTCACTCGGTCACACACACACTCACATGCAGCTCAACAATTACACACACTCACACATGCACACACACACTCACACATGCACACACACACACACTCACACATGCACACACACACACACACGTGTCCATGGGGAGGTCATGATACAGAACTGAAGCCCACATAATCAAATCATTTTTACTCTCACTCTCATAACTCGATACAATTGAATGACTCTGGGAAACAACAGTGGACATCAATTTCAGCAGAGCCCTGAGTTCATCTGTGTGTGTGTGTGCGAGGTCTTCTGTGTGTTTGAATGTGCGCGTGGCAGTATGTAAGAATGATCCTTTTTGCAAAATGTAAATTCAAAACGGCATCAAATGTAATTGATACGTAAAATCACAGCCAACACCCAAACCAACAGGGAAATCATCTGCTTGAGTGTGGGGTTATGTTTGTACGCTGTTAATAGTCTTGGGGGGGGGGGGGGTCATTCTCAGACAGGCGTTACCGTGTTCAACATGGCCGACAGCGCGAGCCACAGAAGAGTGCAGCAGCCTACAGGCTTCACACACGTGCACATTTGCATATTCAAAGCAGGTTAGTCTGCCAGGTTTGTCTAATCGTCACGGCAGCGCTGGAAGGGAGGATAAGGAGGAGTGGAGCAGTTAGCGTGTTAGCCTGTTAGCTTGTTAGCTTGTTAGCCTGTTAGCTTGTTAGCCCAGCCTCCACGCCTGGGCCCGTCTGTAGTGAGCACAGCGGGACACTGCTTCTGTCTCCTTTGTGGGTAAAATGGCAGTCGGACTCGGTGAGCGGTTCTGTGTGGCAGAGAAAGGAGACGCTTGGCATGTGTGCTGAGGGGGTGGTGAGAGGGAGGTGGGGGGCGATGAGAGTGTGTGGGGGGCAGGGGGGGGGGGGGTCTGGTGGGACAGTAGGCTCATAAACAGGTCGGCTGAAAGAACAGGGTGTCTGGGTCTGTCGTGTGTGTGTGGATTATGCACATTCAGAACAGCTGGGGTGTCCATATGTTTTTTTTCGGCGCTAGACAGACATGACAGCGAGACCCCCACAGATGCTCGGTGTACCAACACCTATTGTACACAGACTCACACACGACACCCTTAGTCAGACGCCATTTGGGCTCCAAATTTTACATTGCGTTTTACTTAAAAAAATAATAATAATACCCCCATCCCCCCCCCCGCCTCTCCTCCTCACCCCCTACCTCTACCCCCCCACACAGCCATGTGTGAAAGTAAACCACTGCAATTATTCATAATTCAGCACAAAGAGGCCAAGATGGGTCCTGCTGGAGGGGGACTGGGGCAGGAGGACTGGGGCAGGAGGGACTGGGGCAGGAGGGACTGGGGCAGGAGGACTGGGGCAGGAGGACTGGGGCAGTGGGGCAGGAGGACTGAGACAGGAGGACTGGGGCAGTGGGGCAGGAGGACTGAGACAGGAGGACTGAGGCAGGAGGAGTGGGGCAGGAGGGGAGTGGGGCAGGAGGGCTGGGGCAGGAGGAGTGGGGCAGGAGGGCTGGGGCAGGAGGAGTGGGGCAGGAGGGCTGGGGCAGGAGGAGTGGGGCAGGAGGAGGGGGGCTGGACATGTAACTTAAGGCGTGGGTGGTTGTCAAATCAAGCAGAGGACAAATATGAAATAAAGAGCTATAAAGGGGGGCTCTGGGAAGGTGTTGGTGGTCGGGGGGGGGGGGTGGGGGGGGGGGGCTGGGTACACTGAACTGTGTTCAGTTGTGTCTGAAGGAAACTCTGTCACATGGCACTTCTTGTACTCTGAATGCCCACCGCATTTATATGCTGGGATATTGATTGAATGCAGTCCACCCACAGAAGTAATAGTTGCTGAAAGCATGGACGGGAGATGTTCAGTTCACACAGTTCTCTCTGCTGTGTGTTTCACATCTGTGAGTGGATGGAACCACGTCGCACTACTTTAGTATTCAAATGGAAAGGGGGATTTTAATTGGTGCTTTCATTGCATTGCCGTTTGTTGGTAAATCCAATCAAAGTAATATATGTTGGTTGCTTATGACCTGCCATCATTATATGTTCATGCTAAACATCCTGATAAAGACTTTTGAATGGCAGCGTCATATGTGTAGTTACAGTATGTTTTATATGAAATTGATGAAAAATAAACATTTAAATGGATAGTTATTTACGTATTTACAAGGTTCTTCATTTTCATAATGACTATATTGTATATACAATGAATACCATGAAAATGTGCCGGAAAAATATGGATTCATTTATTTTAATAATATGAAGAAATTACAGTTTGTCTTTTGTCACTAATGTAGACCATACATTATTTCCCATTTGAGATTTAAGTCTTTAATGCCTGAAAGTGTTTTTTTTTTTGCCAAGGAGAGCACCCGTATTTCTTTGTTTAGTCATTGTATTCAGTTGCTCGTCGTGTCGCGGTCTTCGGTAACGGCACACAAAAGAGTATGTGGAATCCATCGCCATCCATTCATGATGGGCAGCTCTCTCCCCCAGCCCTCGTCCACTCTGGTGGATGAGAGCGTTTCACTTCAGAGTGGTTCCTGCTGGAACAGCAACAGGAAGTAGTGCTCTTAAAGAGGCAGCCGCTGGTCATCCCGGCGCCTGGCACTGATTACACACAGAGAGAGAAAACAGTCAGGCATTTATCCAAGTCACTGGTTATGTCGTCTCAGCTGCCTCTCAACGCCGAGGTGTATCCAAAGACAGTTTTGGGGGGGTGGAATTATGAAGAGTGAGTGGAATGGAGGTTGTGTGAACAGGAAAGGGAAATGGAGTAGTGTGTGTGTGTGTGTGTGTGTGCGTGTGTGTGTGTGTGTGCGTGTGTGTGTGTGTGTGCGTGTGTGTGTGTGTGTGTGTGTGTGTGTGTGTGTGTGCGTGTGTGTGCGTGTGTGTGTGTGTGTGTGTGCGTGTGTGTGTGCGTGTGTGTGTGTGTGTGTGTGTGTGTGTGTGTGTGCGTGTGTGCGTGTGTGCGTGTGTGTGTGCGTGTGTGTGTGCGTGTGTGCGTGTGTGTGTGTGTGTGTGTGTGTGTGTGTGTGTGTGCGTGTGTGTGTGTGTGTGTGTGTGTGTGTGTGTGTGTGTGATTAAACTGCCTGCCCGCCAGGAAAGGCCAGACTAGTGGAGTGCAGGACTGAGATTTGTTCATAATGAAAATGTGAGGCTGTTTAGGAGGAGGAGGAGGAGGGATTGGACCAGTCTAACCCCCCCCCAACACACATATACGCATACCGCACAATGCAAGGGAGAAGGGTGGTAACAAATTATAAATGTTTGTCAGACCTTTGCATGATTGTAATCATTAAAAAGGGAACAGAACGTTGGATAGCAGTTTCATCATTAAGACAAAAACTCGAAACAAAACAAGACATTAAAATATTGTAGTTTCCCTGCTGTCAAAGCAAAGCGGTCTTAGACCATCCCTCCCGAAAAGGAACAGCCAGTAACAATACGCGTCATAAATATCATCTTCCTCCTTTCAGTAGCCGAGACAAAAACCAGGGGAATCTTCTCCAAGCGTGGGAACACGCGAGATGATGTTGGGGGTCGTTCTAGTCAGGCAGTGGCTAGACGGCCCAGCTGCGCAGGCTTCCATTCATAGGCAGGTGAGGAAGGACCCCAGGGGTCAAGGTCAGGGGGGCGGGGTCGTTTCTGGAGCAGCCTGGGCTGTCTGGCTGCAGCCTTCAAATGTGTTTGCTTATTCTATAAGCTGCTCCTTATTGCCTGCCTCCACTGCTACCTCCAGCCCAGCCCTGCCTCCACTGCTACCTCCAGCCCAGCCCTGCCTCCACTGCTACCTCCAGCCCAGCCCTGCCTCCACTGCTACCCCCAGCCCAGCCCTGCCTCCCATCCCCCATCCACACTTCCCCCCCATCCACACACACACACTCACACCAGGCTGTTTCAGTCTGCCCCTCTGTAAATTAGGGTGTGGGTCAGGTCTGGTTGCAGCAGCCAGGTTATTTTACTTGTACCGTGTTTACACACTCTATCAAAAACGGCGAAGCGGAACAATTTTCTACCAGGTGGGAAAATCGTGCCACAATGTCATTTGCGAAATGGCTAGGTTATAGTGTTGGTATTTTTCATTTTTCCCACAGTGGAATTTTTCCACGGCATCCATAAACAATGCTACGCCTTTAAGAGGAAGAACCTCACCTCATGATGTACTTGGCGAGGAGAGAGGAAGTGATCGAGGAGAGGAGGGGGTGACGAGGGGGAGACGAGCCCAGCGAGCCTGAGTCTGGTTCTGCCCTCCCTCTGAGGCTTCTGGTTCATTAGCCTGTCTGAAAGGGAGAGACCCTCCTTTTACCCTCCCCCAGGTTACCTCAATAGACCTGTCCTCCCCTCTCCACTAGCCCGGAGGCAGCCCCCCCCCCCCCCCCCCCCGCTCCGCTCCCTGCTCCTAATCGTCTCAGATCGCGCTGAAATCAAGCTTAGTAACGGCACTTTTGTGCGCCCCTCTGGTCGCCCCCCCTCCCCCCCCACACACACACACAACGCCAGATTCTCCTGAGCTCATTCTCTCACCTTGGTCTGTCACACCACCCTCCCACTGCTTAAACCCCTATCAGCATGTCAACAAAATGTCTACCCAGCTGGGGCTGATATGCACACACACACACGTTCCCTTGCCTTAGGGGTGAAGTCACTTCCCTGCTGTCTTCTGTTCTCTCTCTCTCTCTCTCTCTCTCTCTCTTAAAATATCTCTCTCTCCCTTATTCTCCTGTCTTCAGAACTACCAGGAGCCGGGAGTCAAGCTGGACAAGCAGAGCAGAGAGAATATGTGATTTTGTTGTCTCTACCATTGACTATACAAAGTATTACATTTGATACTTTCGGTGTCAGGTCCATTGAACTAGCACCAGCTGTGTCTAGTCTGAGGAATATGTTATTCTCTTTATGTGTTGACCCAGTTCTGGAACCTTCCTCTCACTTCTTCACTTATATTCTCCCTCCACCCCACTCCCAAACACAGTTCCCAAGTCGAAATCCAATTGTCGCAGTTGCTTGAAAAAGGTTGAAGAATTTTGAAGCAAATATCCGCAAATGGCAAATCCTTGTTGTGTCTGTAGTGTTCGTCAGGTTTGTGGTGTAGTGGTCTTTGTATAATATCGTAGTAGTCTTCAAACAGTAAGCAGCCATGTGTTCAGGGAGTCAGGTGGCTGAGCGGTTAGGGAATCGGGCTAGTAATCTGAAGGTTGCCAGTTCGATTCCCGGCCGTGACGTTCCAAATGACGTTGTGTCCTTGGGCAAGGCACTTCACCCTACTTGCCTCGGGGGGAATGTCCCTGTACTTACTGTAAGTCGCTCTGGATAAGAGCGTCTGCTAAATGACTAAATGTAAATGTGTTCATGGCACATGTCTCACTGCAGACTCTTGTCAAGTGGGTGTGTCCTGGGAGAGGCTGTGGTGTGTGTGTGTGTGTCGGGGGGCATCCTGCTGTGAGCACAGTGAAGTACAATCTACATGTAAATATATTTCGATGAATTCCTGCCATGGGCTGTAGCAGGCTGGGGAGGCTGTTGTGGACACTCGTGGCTGGCAGAAGGAGCCCTGCCAAACAGCCAGAGAAACCCCTATTAAACACCATGTTTACACTTGGCTGTGATTTACAAATGTGCCCTTGCCTTCGTCGCCGTACAGTACCCTCCCCCCCTCCCTCCCCGTCCCTACATTTCCATCAGGCGAGCAGCGGACAGCTAGAGAGTAGTATCAGGGGGGTCCTCTCCGCGTGAGCACGGGGAGATGGGGAGGGGAGAGAGAGAGAGAGAGAAAAAGAGAGAAAAAGAGAGAGAGGAAGAGGTGTGCTAGCAGTGACTTCTCTGGAGGGCAGTTTGGTATTCATATTGAGCTATACCTCAGCACAAGGGCTAGATTTCACACACACACACACACACACACACACACACTCTCTCAGTACCAGTGTGCCTCCGTGTGCCTCCGACTCACAGCTCTTCCCCCACATGCAGCCTCATCTGTGGCGCGGTGAAGCTCCCTCGCCATCACTGCGTTGGGATTCAGATCAACTCTGAGAGACTCTCACAGTGTGCACAGGAGGGTGGGTGAGACAGACTGTGCACAGGAGGGTGGGTGAGACAGACTGTGCACAGGAGGGTGGGTGAGACAGACTGTGCACAGGAGGGTGGGTGAGACAGACTGTTCACAGGAGGGTGGGTGAGACAGACTGTGCACAGGAGGGTGGGTGAGACAGACTGTGCACAGGAGGGTGGGTGAGACAGACTGTGCACAGGAGGGTGGGTGAGACAGACTGTGCACAGGAGGGTGGGTGAGACAGACTGTGCACAGGAGGGTGGGTGAGACAGACTGTGCACAGGAGGGTGGGTGAGACAGACTGTGCACAGGAGGGTGGGTGAGACAGACTGTGCACAGGAGGGTGGGTGAGACAGACTGTGCACAGGAGGGTGGGTGAGACAGACTGTGCACAGGAGGGTGGGTGAGACAGACTGTGCACAGGAGGGTGGGTGAGACAGACTGTGCACAGGAGGGTGGGTGAGACAGACTGTGCACAGTAGGGTGGGTGAGACAGACTGTGCACAGTAGGGTGGGTGAGACAGACTGTGCACAGGAGGGTGGGTGAGACAGACTGTGCACAGTAGGGTGGGTGAGACAGACTGTGCACAGTAGGGTGGGTGAGACAGACTCTCCGGGACTGTGCACAGGAGGGTGGGTGAGACAGAGCTCACGTCCGTCACCACAGACAGACCGAGCCTCCTGGTGTCTCTGCTGGGTGAGGCTGGAGGGGGACTGAGTCTGGATCTGTCAGGATCTCAGGGACGCAGAGGCAGGCCTGGGCAGACTGGTTTGAACACAGCTACCAGGGGAGCTTGTCCCTGGAGTCATTACAGATCATTATTACTGGCTCCTCAAGGGTTATTAGAATGGAAAATATGGTATTAGACATTGTAGATATTCATTAAAAGATGCAAAGACAATAGATCTCGCTGTTTTCAAATTTAGGGCATCACAAGCTCAAGTTGTCTATTATCATCTCATCTTAATCTTCTTCTTTTTTTTTTTATATCTCGTTTATCTTTTTCTCTCTCTCTGATTTGCTATCCCTCTAACCCTCCTGTCTCCCCTCTCTCTCATTCGGGCTGGGGAGTTGTGGTCTGAAATTTGTCTTGCCGAGTCCATAAAGAGGAGTCTTAAAGAGCTGTTTTAGAGCTGTGTTAACGCACTAACAAAACTCGAAATGAGGCCCCCCTCTGTGTGTGTGTGTGTGTGTGAGGAGGACAAGGGGGGGGGGGGTTCCCATGGGGATCTAGCGGGCAGCTCTATTGGTCCCCCCCCCCCTCCCCCCTGCCCCCATATGTATCCCCTTGGTCACGCTCACTTACGAATGGGAGGGGAACCCCTCTATTCTCACAAGGTGTGAGCCACTGACATGTCATTTAAATGAGGGCATCTTTGTTCGGGACGGACTTGAAGTGTGAGCTAGCGCTGGGCGTGACCAGGCCAAACTCTTCCATATGACTTTGTCACTTTGACTATGACAATAACAATTTCACTATCGCCATCGCTATCACTGTCTCTCCTCTCCTCTCTTTCCCTTTCCACTCCGCCTCTCTCCTCCCTTCATCTCTCGTCTCCTCTCCACAGTCTTATAGTTACCAGGGTAATACCATAGCAGTATACCTCTGTTGTACACAGCAACCAGAGGTCTGTATGTCAGAGTGCATTACAAACAATCTGTCAGAGAATGCGAACCTAAGTTTGCGTTTCTTACATGTTACCTGAAAGCGCTTGAGTTGAAGGACTCTTCTCTGTTTTTCTTCTCCAGTTGCTTTCTGGGGTTTGTTGGTTTGTTACCTCAGGGTCACCCCACCGTGCGTCACACGATCCAGACATGTGGTGCGGCGCGAGCGGGTGCGGACACGTGTGTTTGCTCGCGTGTCAACAGCGTCTAGGTCGTGTGTTCCAGACGTGACAACTGTCATTAAACTATCTGAGAGCGTCACCGTCAACCCCGCCCGTCGTCCAGGCCGGCGAGTAGCAGCCTCTCACCCCCGCCTCCCCCCCGCGCCTCCCCCTGTCTCACCCCACCTCCCCTCCCTCCCCCCCAACCTTGAGCCTGTCTTCTCGCATGTCCAGCATCTGTCACCCCCTCTCCCTGCCAGCTTTGCCTGTCTTTCACTGTGTCTAAACCCCTCACCACCACCCCCATGCATCCCCCCCCGGGGCATTGTGTCCCCCCCCCCACACCCCTCTTTCCTCACCCCAGGCCCCTGTTTGCCTTCCAACCAGGCCTCATGTTCAGGGTGATGGTGAATTAGTATGCAGAGGAGCAGACAGACAGCCCTGCTGTTCTAATGGACCAGAGGAGAGCAGACCACCACCCGTCTATCCCCCAGTTCCCCCCCCCCCCCCACCCCCCCTCCAGCACCCCTCCCCCTGTCCCAAATCTTAATGGGATGTCGGATGGACAGCCTGAATCTAGCAGAGCCATCAACCCCTCCCCTCTTGGTCCCTCTCTCCCAGCCCCGCTCTCCCCGTCCACACGCGCCCACAGCCTCCGCCTCAGCCTCCCCGGATGGGGGAGGGGGTCTCAGACACCCCCCACCCTCCTGGCACAGACACCCTGCTGGGGCCAGCAGGGCCTGTCTCTTCCCTCTCCACCCTCAACCCCTCTCCACCTTTTCCTCCCGTTCCCCCTAACATCTCCTCTCCTCTCGCCCAGCCAGGTCCTTGTCTCCCTCAGTGTGGTGAAGTAGCAACCCTCTCCACTCCACAGATGTTGTGCTAATGCCGCTGGATTAACAGGGATTAACACTAAACACTGGTTAGGACGGGAGAGGACCAGGGGGACAGCTTCAACCCCTGTCAGAGCACCAACCTCCTCTGTTCAACCCCTCACCCAGATCCCTCACGTCTTTGATTCAGTCTCTGAACGAGATCCTGCTTCTTCACGTCAGAAAGGAATCTGGGCTGCGCAACGTTCATCTTCTCCCTGGCTGACGCCTCGCTCGACGCCTCGCCAGACTAGAAACAACGTCTCCGTGGGCTAGTTCAGTGCCTTAGATATTATGAACAATTATAGGGGTGAACATGTGCTTGTTATTCACAATGAGCTGTCATCGAACATGACATTACAGCGACGGGTTTCGGTGGTTCAAGATGATGCCCCAGTAGGGGGGGGGGGGGGGGGGGTTTACTGCCAGACCCCCAAACCAGTCTGGGTTCTCAACGGTTCTCAACATGAGTGTCTGGAATCGGCATCCTTCTCTCTCCCCTGTGTCATGCATCGTAAGCGCACGTGACTTCTTTATATGACCAAGCAGAAGCTGTGTCTAGGTCTGTGTGTGTGTGTGTGTGTGTGTGTGTGTGGTTAGGGTCAATCTATTTCTGTCTGGATCCTAATCCCAGAGGTGATATTAGTCTGGTAGGGTGAGATGGGGAGGGGGAGGAGAGGTCTGTGTGTGTGCTGCAGGCGCTGGGGTCAGGCACTGTGCCCAGACAGGCTCCACCCTGACCTCTGACCCCTGGCTGTCTACTACCTCGGGGGTCACACTCATCGTTGATACAGACAGCTGATACACACACACACACACACGCACCTTCCCAACCGGCAGAGAGCAAGCACAGCTTAGCTCGTCTGGGGAGGGGAGGGGCCAAGCCCCGGAGCATCACGCATGTGTCATCATGTGACACCACACGCGTGCTGTAAGATCTGGCTGGAGATAGTGCCTACTCGTGTAGACCCCCATTAACATGTAGCCATCTTCCACTGGAGACAAACATAAGCATGGTACTGCGCTGCTACAAACATGCTAGACCAGGTGTCTTTTTTAGAGAGTGGAACTCTCGGATTTATAATGGTGGTCAAATAAAAGATGTCAAACTTGAATCCTGGCTTTACACATCCACATAGTTGTACTCGAATGATCCTGTAGCCGTCAGCTCTTCCTGTTGACTAAATCTGGAGTGTCTGTCTCTCTCAGGCTCTAAACAACCTCCTCCTGTTTGTTTATGTCTTCTCAGGTGGTGACCAGGATGCAACTGTGGATCTATACAAGGATGCTCCAAGCTTTCTAGAATGTTTACTTACCCCCGCCCCCGCCCCCCCCCCCCCCCCCCCCCCACACACACACACACACACACACATACACCTGCCTTCAACCACGACCGCACCTGTGGTTGGGTGTCTACAGTCACATGGCATCCCAGAGGCTCTCTGAGACGATGGGCGAGAGATGGATGTGCATCACAGGTAAGCAGGGGGAACCACTGGCACAAGGTAAGTGTAGAAGTGAAATAAACTGCATGTAGATGCTGTTTAGCTGTATTTTATTGAATCAGTTACAGTATATTGGATGTAAATTAAACATTTTGAGACTAATTTGCCGGGAGAGATTGGTGGAGTTCCCAAAAGATTGTAGAATTCCCACTGTAATTTACAGTCAATCTTGCGTTTAGCAGAAGTTGAAATGAACATTTTGTATTTGATTGAGTTGAATAAAATTGCATCGAGTGTTAAGTGTGTGAATTTTAAGGTGAACAGGGATAGAATTATGCAGCAACAACGTTTCTTAAATATGTTTTACTTTTCCTTAATAAAGAAATAAATCTGAAACCCGAAATACCGCTTCAGTGGTTTTATTTGACGTAAATTGAATTTGAATGTGTCGATTAAACTAGGTTATTATGATAGGGAGTTGACTGGTACAATGCAATAACCACATGCACAGGATGTCCAGTGTGATGGCCTGCTTGTTTCAGAAGCTCCGGTTTCTTGGAGCCTGGAAGGGAAGCAGTTAAACCAAGTGGCCTAAATCTTTGGTGTCAATTATGTCCTTGCGTGTGTGTGTGTGTGTGTGTGTGTGTGTGTGTGTGTGTGTGTGAGCAGAAAGGGTGCTGAAGCAAGCTGGTGGAGCTGAAGGAAATGCAACACACACACACACACACACACGCACAGGGCATGTTTTGTGGTGATCACACCTCCTATTGTTTTCCCACCAACAGCCGGTTAAGGCGATGCTCCAGTGCCCCCAGTGCGCTCCAGTGCCCTGGCTGAAATGGGCTCCCTGTCCCCCTGACTGGGCCTGACCTGGAATTAGGGCCAAGTAGCCAGGGCCAGGGCCAGGGCCAGGGCCACCGGGAAGGAGAGAGCTGGATCTGGGGCGGGGGCACTGGCTCTGAAAGAAAAGAGGGGAGATTATCCCATTCTGCTGGGCCAGTCACCAGTGTGGCATTGACCAGAGCCCACCCAGTGAGCGTCCGCTGAGCCGTGAGATGGGTTGATATACATGCTTACTGAGCATGGCAGATTCTCTCACCGGGGATAGGGCTCACACCCTGCGATACACCGTCTTAAACCTTAAACACTGCCCTGGAGATTACAGAAGTGACCTCCTTTTCCTGTGTCCACACAGGCACATTGTCTCTGAGAGACACACACACACGTGCACACTGAGACATATGCACTGACACACCACACACACACTCCCTGAGATACACACTCACACACTGAGACACACTGAGACACACACATACTGTGCACACACACTCATTGAGATACACACACTCACACACTGACACACACGCACAGACCCACTCACTAAGACACACACACATACTGTAAAGCTGACCCTATGCTGGGTGCAGACACCCTAGTAAAAGTGCCATTAGGATTGTGTCCAGTGCAGGGCTTCTCATCGCCTGTGTCCTGTGAGGCGGAGAGAGGGGTCATGTGACCCGCGCTGCCATCCTACAGCGAGTCCTCCAGATGCTCGCACGTTGGAGAGACTGTGTGTGATTATGGTGTAACACCTATAGATAGAGGTATGTGTCCTGTCACTTTCAGTCTGGGAGGTATGGTGTACATGTCACCTTGCCTTTGTCCTTTGCAGTTCTTCTCGTTGAGGTTTTGTTGTTGTTTTCAGAGCGGTCGCTTTGATTTGCTTTATGGTGTTTGGATGAACATGTTAAAGGGTCCCCTAAATGTTACAGGTGTGAATTACACCACTTGTCTTTTCAGTTCACCTAACCCCACAGGTCAGATCACCAGCCATCCTAACACTAAACTGCTGTTTCACAGGCATCTGTGGTTATTACCATCCATCAGTAAGTTAAATCTTATATATCTACATCTACCTATATATTTAAATTGGGGGTTTGTTTAACCGTGGCTCTCTGGACATTTACATTTAGTCATTTAGCAGACGCTCTTATCCAGAGCGACTTACAGTAAGTACAGGGACATTCCCCCTCCGAGGCAATTAGGGTGAAGTGCCTTGCCCAAGGACACAACGTCATTTTGCACATCTGGGAATCGAACCGGCAACCTTCTGATTTCTAGCCCGATTCCCTAACCGCTCAGCCACCTGACTCCCCTGGACAAAAGAAGCACACTCATACCCGGGGCTGTTAGTCTGTAAGCCCAGCCTGTTGTGAAAGGAAACGAAGACACAGAGGTCAGCTAATAGTGCTTTAATTGAGGCACCGCAGGTCATTTGTTTGTTTGTGGACAGAGTGTGTCTTTAACTTCCCCGAGCACCACAGACACAAAGAGCCTTTTACAACTCCCGAGAGGGAAACAAAGCTGGGCTGTGTCCTCGAAAAACAAACAGGCGAGTTTATGCACAAGGACTCTTACTGGTGTTATGTTGTCTTTAACAGCATTAGTCTAGAATCAGAGATAATGCAAGCACAGTGTTATTTGATTGAATAAAATTTGATTTTGTTTTGTCCCTGTTTGCTGTTGAATTGTTTCTAATCACATCCTTTCAATAAAATAATTTTCTCTACATTTAAAGGTTTATGTCGGGAAAGTCACAAAAGGGTCACAACTATTTAGCAGTTATAATTGTTTGAGATTTTTCAGACTATATTCTGCTTTACAAAGTGATTTGTTTTACTGCAAATGACATGGAAAACATTATGTGTCATAAAACATTATTATTGTGTAAAAATGATTAGGTAAATCTGAATTCATTAAACAGCACACATTAGTTACAAAGGGAGATTTGAGGTGCTACAGTTGCCTAAAACATTATCTAAGTTAAGTCAACAACAAATTATGTATTCCTGAATAATAAATGCTTTATCTCTCTGACCTTCCATTTTCTTGGTATCCCCATTTCTGATTGGCTGAATCTGTTCACATGAGGCCTGAGGGGCCAATGGAGAGGAAGCAACACTCTAACAGGAAAGGCATAAAAAATCCACCTGATTATATTACTGGAACATTATATCATTAAAACGCTGAAATACAGAACAATTAAATGTACAATACATGCCTGCTGGGTCCAAATAATTATGACAAAAAATCACTGTATTTCGTCATGTAAGATGTTCAGTGTTTTTTATTTAAGTTGTTTTATTTCAGATGATTCTTTTTCACAGACATTTATTACATATTTTTAATCATAACCATATTCTTTTTACCCACAAAAGCTTTTGAATGTAACCTATTGGGATGTGTGTATTCTAGAAATATATTGAAAATGGACATAAATACAAAATAACATTGCATGTGTACAATAAATAATGACCAAGTGATTTGATATTGTCTTGTACTATTGTAAATAAATAACGTCCTATGAATAGTATATGTAAATAATGACACTGCTGAAGATTCTTACAACTGGCCTGATGGGGATTTAAATCATCTCTAGGTTTTAACCATAAAGATTCGATTAATTTCTACACATCACATATCACATTACCCAGATATTACGATTACCTAAACGAAAGTTATACATCTTTTCTTCATTCTTATGTTTTAGTGGGTCAGTGTACCCAAAATAGCCTTAGCCTCAGTTTTAATGTCTCTTCATGATTGTTCTGCGAGGGGTTTTAGCACGCCACTGTGGCACCGAACGTAGTAATACTGTTAACTGAGGAAATATAATTGTGTTAACAAATATTTCTGCAGTTGTTGATATAAAAATATTTCTGAGATATTCCTGTGTGTTTGTGTGTGTGTGTTAAAATTCCTTTCCCTATCCCTATGGATCTCTGTGCTGGCTCTGTGCAGGAGGGGGGGGGGGGGGGTCATCCTAGAGTCCACTGAACTTGGAGCCCCAGACAGCTAATAAGAAGAGCAAGCCAGCCCACAGAGGAGGTGCATGGACCGAGGTGCATATGGGGGTGACATGAGGGAGCCGGGGAACAAGGATTAAGGGCAGGGGATGGGGTCGTAGAGGGTAGGTAGGGGAGTGTGAGGGGGGCTGGTGGTCGTCGTGGAGGGGGGGGGGGGGGGGTCTCCCAAGAACGTCCGAGAACTTGGTGTGCAGTTTGTCATGCTAACCACGTTGGTTCTATTGAATGTGGACACAGGGAGCAGAAGGTTCACAGGACCCTGGCTTTTCTCATGCAAAGTCCTTCAGACCCTCTCTCAGGAAAACCACCCCTCCACCCTCCCCCCCTCCACCCCTTCACCCTCCACCCTCCACCCCTACCCCCCTTCACCCTCTTCTCAGAAAATACATGCATGTTAATGCAAGACCCTGGTTTCAATGAGGGTGGGTTGGAGAGCTCCCAGCCAGCAGTGGAGCCTGCTGTCTATATGGCATGTCCACAGGACAAGGCTGTAGAAAAAGTGTGTGTGTGTGTGTGTGTGTGGTGGGGGGGTGCTCAAAAGCCAGGCAGCATTTCACTGAGCTGACAGGAAGGAAGAGATAGAGGAATAGCTCATGTGCATAGCTTCACATCAACTCTTAATTTACGGTGTTGGATGAATGCAGCCTAACTCTTGCTGTTGTCTCACTCCGGATCCCAATTTAAAGGTTTTCTTAAACTGTATCTGACCTGTAGCCACATCGAGGACTCAACATGTTTCGACACGGCAGAGGCACAAAATGAGCCAAGTTTCTTGAATGAAATGGTGTGAATGTTCACAGGGAATGTCCTTGTGTATGAAATTGAAAGGTGACTCCTCCAAGATTCTCTTGAGCTGAAGCATCTCAATTGTAGGTCTATTTTGTCATTGGAATGTTAGCGTTGAGATAATGTCCCGCATTCTGAAGAAGGTCTCCTCTCCTCTCGGAACACAGCTGCATACACTTTCATCACTTTACACATAATCCAGTGGTTGAAAGCACAACCTGATATTTCAACATAAATGTCAGATGTTTTCATATATGGTAAATGTCACATATAGTATACCATCACAGGATGCAGCCGCAGCATATCCATTAGTAGATACATCCAGGTATGTAAATTAATAGATTCAACCCTCAAATCAAAAACCCTTAGGGCTACTAGTACAACACAGGGCCCTCTTGAATCCCGTAAATGAACATGTGTGTGTGTGTGTGTGTGTGTGTGTGTGTGTGTGTGTGTGTGTGTGTGTGGAAGGGAGGAGGATCATGGCATGAGTGAGGGGGGGGGGGAGGGGGGGGAGGGGAGGGGGTGGGGCGGGAGGGTTGTGCGTGATAGATTTATGTGTGGTGTACAGTTCTAGACCCAGCAAGAGAGTTTCCATTTGTGAGTGTGTGCCCCCTCCTCTGTACTTGGGGGTGGTGTTTTAGCCTACAGGGGTAGGTAAGAAGGGGGAAGGAGTGGGGGAGAGAGACTGTATTTGATTGAGTGAAGCCCGGCAAAGCCTGAACACTCCCTCTAATGGAAGTATTGAGCCCAGCACCTCCGTAATGCAGTGACCTCAGTGCTTTTACGGCACTGGCAGACGATAAGTGGCAATATGCTGTATCTTATAAAATTAACAAGACTGAGGAATAGGAGAGTGGGGAGGTGGCGGAGGTTCTGGAGGAGGTGGGGGAGGGGAGGGGTGGGGTGGGGGGGACGGGGGGGATTCTGTAAAACCCAAGCTATGAGCATTGCAACATGACTGAGATTGAGGCTTTTCCCTTTGACTGAGGCTTTATTGTCATTTGTATACGATTTGATATTCCTTTTCCTGCCCTTTTTGGTTTTCGAATCATATTTTCTTTTACTGGTTTGATTTTACAGGGCTATTTATGTCCCCCGTAATGTCTACTCTGGGCGTTTTCATGTGCCAGAATTTATGAAAGCCTTTGTAGGAGTGGGGTGTGCTTGTGAACCTGATAGTGGCTGGCTATCAAAGTGACTGCATCGGGACTTTTCCCAGCATGCCTCTGCCGTGCCACCAGGGTGGTGTGTGCTGATGGGCACAGCCATGTTCCATGCTCTGTGCTCTGCTCCAATAGCTCTCAGTCGGCCCACAGACAGAGACCAAGAAGAAGGTGTCTCACGTTGCTCGTTTATTCCTGTTTCGGCCCGTGTCTCCCGTGCGTCTGACAGGCGCCTCACCACAGACCACGGAGAATCTGGAGAGCTGGAATTACACGTGTGAATTGATATCAGCTTGACGTTTTCCCGTCTTCGACATATTTAAATCCGATTCATTTAGGAGCTGCCATTATTCTCCCAGTCTAACCTCCTCACCTTTCTCGCGTAGCAATGTGATGTGAAGGGAGTGTGTGTGTGTGTGTGTGCGCCTGCCTGTCTGTCTGTCTGGACAGCCATTGTTTGCTCAGTTCCAGCGGCTTGAAAGTGAATTATTCATGCCAGATTTGAATACATGCAAATGTATCGCTCTATGCTCTTGGCACAGTTCCAGGTTACCTATGGCAACCGCGCCTCCTTCCCCCTGGTCCCACCTCCTATCCCATAGCCCCCCCACCTGCCTGCCCGTTTCACCCCTCCGCCCCCTCCTGCCCACCCCACCAACCATTTTATCAAGCCCTGCGCAGTGATTTTGCTGTTCGGATTGTCGCGAGACTGGGCTGCCTGCCTGCCTGCAGCTACTGTTTAGTGGCTGGGAATTCACAGCCAAGTTCAAGGGGTTGAGGGGGGAGAGGTAGGGAGGAGAGGAGAGGAGAAGAGAGAAATGGAGGAGGGAATGGAAAGAAACGGAGGAGGAAGGAGAGCAGTGGCGGAATGCTAGAGGACGGAGGGCGAGATGTTCTCTCCAGCCAGCTGGTGTGTCCGGATCAGAGAGCTACCTCACATACTATTGTGGCCTAAGGGAAAGAGAGGCCTTCACTGTCCAGCTGGTGTGTCTGGATCAGAGAGCTACCTCACATACTATTGTGGCCTAAGGGAAGGAGAGGCCTTCACTGTCCACTACAGATGAAGATACAAACTCACTTCGCCTCTAGATATCCTGTCGTTTTTGACGGTAGTCCTATGATGTTCCATGACAAGATGCGCGAGAGCCTTTTGCGTTCACAGACTCTGTGATAGTAGAGCCAAGGTTATCACCGCAGAACAACTGCCCCTACACTGATGAGTGCTATTTCTGTCCAGCTTTCATTCTGTGCCGCCTCAAGGCCCTAAGTCGGTGACTCATAATTGGAAAAATAATTGTTCTATGAAAAATGTTTGTGTGGAAAAGCCAAGGTTGGAAGATATCTTACTAGTACGACATGACTCAACTGTCGCAGCACTACACTGCTGAATATTGTACTTGCATCAAATGAAGGACAAAGAAAACATTGTTTTAAGGTTTGAGTCATGTTTAAGGTACACTTGTCACTGCTGTAACAATTCCTTGCACACAGATGTTTCGATCATTTACCATCACACAGGGTTGTGTAACAGTCATCTATGTGTAACTGGGTTGATAACCTGTCATAAACCCCCAGAGATGACTGAGAGGTCAACTTCAGGTTCTCATTAGACCCTTACCTCTTCTTGGGCTCTGACGCACCATCCAGGTGATTCACCGTGCGTCATTGCCATCTAGTGGTACTCAGGACACACAACAGACACTTTTTTCATTTAGGCATGCCAGTAAACGTTGAGTGAATTGATATTTGGAAGAAAAAATATATACTGAAAGATTTGAAGGCCATTTTGAAGGATTACACTTCGATTCTCAGAATGAGGTTATTCAGTTACGCAAAACATAATTTAATTTAATACTGCAGACCTAAAAAAAGAATATGAATGGCTGTTATGAACATCAGTTTGATCAGTCAGAGTATAAAATGATTTAATCTCACTGCTTGCTCAGGAACAGGAGTTTAAGAGTATACACCGACCTAAAACAACTTGGTGAGTCTGCTTATAGCTTAACCCTTGTGTTATCTTCGGGTCATTCTGACCCATCAGTCATTGTCACCCACCGTCGTATTGCGACATCTTTACCGCATACAAAAACAAAGTGAAGCATTTTCTTTTAGCCGTCGGGCTGTCTCGGACCCCCCACATCGCGAAGGTTAAAATAAAATTATTTTTATTTGTTTTTTTATTGGGTAAAATTGTCGCAACACAACGATGGTTCTTTGTGAACCTTCGGGTCATGTGACCCGAAGCCAGCACAAGGGTTAATCTATCTCAGAGCTCCCTCTTGAGGGGAAATGCATACACTGTTACACTGTTAATGGCTTTACATTAAAAGGTCTTTATTGCAAGTTTGCTTGTGATAGAAGCATACATGTAGATAATTTATTACCAATTTGCACTTATCTAAGAAAAATAGCAAACCGGGATGCATTTTCAGCAAAATAACAACACTTGATTGACAGTTATTTTCCATAAAGACTGAAGTCCAGAAGTAAGCACTTTGGCATATCAAGATTCTGAAATGTACAATTGTAGGCATCAGCAAACCAAACAATTACTTACCAACATTACATAATTGGAGTGTAGTCAGTTACTTATCTAAACAGTAAGCATTTCTCAATACTATAACAGAATACTTATGTTTAAAGATTTGCATGCATTTGATAAACTGCGGACGGTATCCATTTGACCCCAATTATATAAATCTGAACAATACATTGTAGTCGTAAACAGACTTGTGATATAGGGCGGTCCCGTTCAGTCCTGCTAACGTCCCTCATTCTCCCTCTTCAACCCCAACCATCTTGGCATAATATAAACCATAGATTCACTTTCCAGACTCCAACAAGAAGCTTTCTTTGGAACCAGGAGAAAACCTTTGAAAAAGTGTCATCTGACCACTATTCCCTACTCAGCAAGGCGCACAAGGTGATTACAAATCGACACAGCTACTCAGGGTCTGCATGGAATCGCCACATGCAACACTGCACAGCTAACCCTGCCATTCTTAAAATAAACATTTAAAACGGTGAGGAAAGCAGCATTATTATGGTTGTATTAAAAAATATATAATTAAAAATAGGCCTAAGCCGATAATGGAACTGAACTATTAGGTTCATCGTTAACGGATAATAAAATTGTTAATCTTTATGGAGTTTATTCAAGTTAAAATGATCCACAACCATGACAAGGGTCCCCATGAACATAAAACACCTCAGTCACAAAACTGCCTGACAATCAAATCAAAACACAAAAATCACCCATCATTTCCACATCAACAACTGTGCGTCTGACTGCGTGTTTGTGTCTGAGAGCAGCTGTGAGCATGATCAACCCTCTCGTGTCTTGTCCTCGTCCAGACACATCACCCTGAGTCCCCTGACTGACATGCAGAGTGCGGCCTCAGTGAGGGGAGTGAACCGAAAACTACATTCCTCCCCTTCATCTCGTTTGTGAGTGGCTTCCTCAGTGGATTTGACGACGGCTTGCGCCTCCGGCTCCCCCTGCTGGCTAGTGGGTGTAATGGTCCACCTGATGCAGCTTGTGGAGGAGGTTGTGCGTGAGGTCAAAGGTGGTGAGGCTGACTGCCACGGCGACGGGCCCTTTGATCCAGTTCATGCTGAGGCCCTTGTAGAGCCCCCGCACCACGCCTTCCTGCTGTACGATGGCCCGCATGGTGCCCAGGACCGTGGTGTGTGGGTGGCCCGTCACCCCAGCCGTCTGCATCCTTCGGCGGACCACGTCCAACGGGTAGGAGGCCGACTGGCCGATGAGGCCTGCGCAAGCCCCAAAGGCCAGGCGCTCGGACGGGTGAGGCTGGGACCGCAGTGTTCTCTCTGGGGAGGGGGGGAGACAGATTAGTAGTCAGTTAACAGACTGGGATGAACAGTGAATGTCAAATAACATATGAGTTTTTGCTGTATGTATCAAAGGTTTTCCTTGACACCTGAACACCTAAGAGGACCACAGTCTTCTCACCTGCGTGAAGCTTCTTCAGACTCTCGTACACGAAGAAGGTGAGGCCTGCGTATGGGACCACGCCCAGGATGGTGGGGGTGAAGCCTCTGTACAGGGTCTTAAAGCCCTCCTCCTGGGAGATTCGGACGAACACGTGCATAACGTTGCTGTACCTGTACGAGACAGACAGGAAGCAGTGGAACCATCAGAACATACCCTCGCAGTACGGTCATCGGCATTGGAGGCTTTCAGGTCTATTTACATTTAGTCATTTAGCAGACACTCTTATCCAGAGCAACTTACAGTACATTTACATTTAGTCATTTAGCAGACAAATATTTATATATTTGTTCTCTTGTGTTGTGCATACAAGTTAGTTACCATCAAAGCCATTCTCAAGAATTGTTTTTTCGGGGAAGTGTAGGTGCATATATCTTAAATTTTACATTGACGTACATGGGGATTATGGCATGTTTCAAATGAGTGCCGAGGTGAATGCCTACATTTCTCTCGGGGTGACTGCCATGCGGGCACGGACCATGTCTAGCGGGTAGGTGAGCATGGCAGCGGTGGTGCCAGCCAGGGACCCTGCCAGGAACCGCGGGAGGGGTGGCAGCGCTCTGAACAAAACAAACAAACAGTGAGATTGTGTTACACAACACGGACTAATGCCAGGCAGCTCTGGAACCACAGAGTCAAGGTCAGGGCAATTTTACTGCAATCATTATTGACCCCTACACATCTTTGTAATATCAAACATGAATACATAATATTCTGTATAAATAACACATTTTGCATGATAAAAGACAGACAAGCAAGTACTTACTTGCCCTGGTAACCATAGTATCCGCCCAGTAGTCGTTTGTACTGGTCGTGAGAGCAGAACTGGAGGGCAGCGTAGGGGATGACCCGCACCATGGTGGCTGAGTTGCCCCTCCACAGACTGAAGAACCCATCCTTCATGTAGGTGCAGTAGACTAACCTATAAGCCTCCTAAGAAAACACACAGCGAGAAGACAACAACAGTTTATCCATGTTCAAAATCCCCACAACACACAACGTTTACTTTCAGACGTTGACTTCTGTGTATTACGTTGACATTGTAAGTTAGCATAATGCTACTTACAAGAACCCAGGAACACATAACACTAATACCACTCAATCCTGCCATGATAAAGTCTGCAAATAGCATCGAGCTGCAGATTCTATGTGAATTATATAATGAAGGAATTCGCTCACCTTGGCAGAGAATCGCTTGGAAGACACTGAGGTAAAAGAAATGCGATAAAAGACGTTAGATCGCTGACAAAAGTATGGAAAATAAAAGCAGAATGGGAACAAGCAGAATCGGAACAAGGGTAATGCTATTGTGAAACGCTGCCTTTAGATCTGCTCCCTCCATTGTCCACTGTTTCCATGCTGGGAAACATGAGAGCGTGCTGCGGAAAGTGAGCTCACCTTGGAAGATGATTTTGGTTCGGTCCAGTGGAGCGATGACCGTCTTGGCCACCGCACCTGCGAAGGCCCCGCAGAGCAAAGAGTCCAGAACGGTCCATCTCTGACTGAAATCCTGCACACAAAAGAAACACAACCGGTTAACCACGACAGTTTGGGCAACAGAAGCCCATGTCAGCAGTCCCTTTTAGTCCAATTACTTAATATGGGTTATAACTGATACAGTTTGGCACCCAGGGGTAAACAAGCTAAAGCAGTACTAGGTATAACTTTGGTCGGCTGCCAGTACAGCGCAACCTGACTCTTCTTTCAACACCAACTGTAGTTTTTATTAGCCTTCTTGTTCTCTTGAGAGAGGGCCTTCAATCATACACAAACGTGCCAAAGGCGCTATCTACAGTACAGTGGTATCATTCAGCCAGCTCCCCAGTCGGGCCTCACACGTACACACGTGCTAAGGGCCCTCTTCAGAGTTTATCTTAGTACATCGAGATAAGCCCGAGAGCGGTTTGGCCCACATTCTGAATTGTGTGTTGAGAAACCTATGGGAATCAGAAATTCTCTAGCTGATAAGATGAGTTAGGGACGCTTGGCTGATGACTGGTTCTGTTGCAATATAAGAATCACAGGGCAGAGTTACTGTAATGAGTAGGTCCAAGTGTTTTGACTTTGCAGCAATAAGGACAAACATGATATAAATACAACCCACTTAAGTCCTACTTTCAGGGAATATTTAATAAGGAAAAAGAGAATCGACCAAAATGGCATGTGCCAGATATGCAACAAGCACATTTTAAGAACTAAGTACTGCCTCATGTCACACTAAATTAGGATGATCTGCAGCAAGGTGATTGTGGCATAAACTGGGACTCACTTTAGCCTGGGTGGAGGGTGGCAGAGACAGCACAGAGGCCTGGTCCACAGGCAGTGCTGGTTGGTGGTCTGGGACTCCGTGAGCCATACTGGGTCGTGCCCTTGACGTGAACCAGTTAGTTAGACAAACAAGTACGCAGGCAGGTGGGCGGTTCGGGAAGATTCCACGGCTGAAGACAGACATAAGAATAATAAATAAACTCAACCCATTACTAAAAACGAAATCCCTCCTCTCTTGACATATTCATCAAACACGCCTTTAGCGTTTGACTGATATGCCTGGATGTTTACTGGCTTAAAATGAATGAATTTCTAATGGGCGAACGACTAAATATATCATGTTACATTGCTACTGTGATGTGGTAAACAACAGTCTTAAGCTACATGAATTGGTTTAAACATGTATCTACCAATCTAAATATATATGGTTAATATAATGGTTAAGAGTATAATGGTTAAGAGTGAAAAACACCCTACCGTTGCAAGTCATTGTTGGGCAGTATATCAACTTTGCTACGCACTAAGTTCCTATGCACAAACCACTGAAAAATGCAATGTATGGAATTCGATAAACCCTTACCTTTGAGTTTCCGTGTACGAAAAAATGCAAAATTGGATCAATATTCAAAATCCCAATTCAATGATCAACGCGTCGTTGTCTGCTAAACAGATCATTGGGGATGTTTTGCTGTTTGTTTGCTTGGTCTGGATCACAACACCGCTGGCTGCACGTAGCCCAATCTACACTCCTCGACGTATTTTCCTTTTCGACGTGACTGAAAAAGACAGATGTCAAAACCTCAACACGGAAGATAAACTATTTTTAGGTGTTGTCTGCGCGAAAATTCTTCCTGGAGTTGACCGACGAGATGATTATAGCTCTCAGTGGCTTATTAAATTGAGGGCACGCACACTAGTGTTTTGGACTACAATACCCGAGAACATTATCAACAACACACCTCTCTCTCTGGCCCAGTGTACCACGAGGTGGCAGCACAGTGCAAAAAATATGTTGTTATCAGGAAAATGGCGTCCAATGTTGAGGCCCCGGAATCATGGTACCTCGCCCTCTTGGGTTTTGCAGAACATTTTCGAACCTCAAGTCCACCCAAAATTCGTCTGTGCGTACACTGTCTACAAGCCGTTTTCCAGTTTAAGCCGCCTCAAAGGGTTGAGGCGAGGACGCATCTTCAGTTGGGCTCGGTGCTCTACCACCATACCAAGAACAGCGAGCTAGCGCGTAGCCACTTGGAGAAAGCGGTGAGAGAGTTTTGGGGAAGAGCAAGGAAACAGGCCGGGACGGTCGAGGTCCTGCTCCGGGAAATCATTGTGGGAACAAGTCTCCTCCAGTGACTAAAACTGTGCCAACTTAAGAGAAAATTTGAGGACCCCGTTATGTATTTGCAAGTTATTTGGAGAAACATGATATCCAATTCAGCTACCACTTACTACCTGATTTTACTGTCACTGCTTTATAACTTTAATGTTAACTGTTACTCAAATTGAACAACTAGCTGTTATTTTGTGCAAAGCTAGCATATTCCCACGCTATCTATTCACTGCGTTAACTGAGTTGCTGTCATAAACTGGTGTCAATGGCTAACTATTTATTTTTCCCCTCAGTGGTTTATATCGCAGCAAGTATCCTTTCCTAATCGTGTCTCTGTCCAACACCGGCTTTCAAACGTTAAGAATATACATAATTCAAGATCAGAACCAAATGTTTTGATCATCCTCATTAATGTCTTTACCATGAAGTTTTCTTAATTCAATGTATCCAGATTGCTCAGTTTGAAGATGTCCAGTTTGAGGCTGCTAGTCTCTTATCAGAACTCTACTGCCAGCAGGTAATTAGGTTTCCACATCTCAGTGCAGTTTTCCTACCTCTAGTTAAACCAAAAAACATGATTCTCATGTTTTCAATTAATACTGTAGCCTTTAAAATTTAGTAGATGCTTTTATTCATAGCGATGAACAGAATGAGATTTGAACCTGTGATCTCTTCATCAGCAGCAAATGCTCCAACTTCTCAGTTATCCCCTCTTAATCAAACAAACCAAATTAGACTTTGAATCCTGTTCTTCAAAAATAAAGTCTCATATTGAATGAGCTTTGATTTGATGGAATTTTTTTCTGTCAGAACCTGGTGGATTCTGCGAAACCTTTGCTGCGGAAGGCCATCCAGATTTCACAGCAAACCCCCTATTGGCACTGTAGGTTGCTGTTTCAGCTAGCGGTATGTAGCACCAACACAACACCTGCAACTGGACTGACCCTACACTGAATGAGTCTGTAGAATGCACTAACGTCATCCATTAGTGTTTTCAGAAAATCTTGGTGTTAAACAACTGTCATGGCTTTCAGATTGTTTGATAGGCTGCTTAAGGTATTAAATGAGTTTATCTAATTGTCTTAGTTTATTTTTTATTTATAAAGCAACTCCACACGCTGGAGAAAGACCTGGTGTCTGCCTGTGACCTGCTGGGCGTCGGAGCAGAGTATGCCAGAGTGGTGGGTTCAGAGTATACCAGGTGATTCACTTTCTCCACTCACATGAAATCCCTGCAGTTGGCATTTAATGTCTCTGTGGCAGTCGGCTAAATCTCTTGTGTTTTCACCAGGGCCCTCTTCCTCCTGAGTAAAGGAATGGTAAGTCTACAGTCCGTGTTTGCGTTGTAGAACTACATCTGATATGTCTACCGGCCTATCGTGTGCAGCGTGTCATAGAAGAACATCACAGATTTACAATATGTCTGCCGCCTTGACCTCTGGGAGTTGTAGTCTCCCCATGTCTATTTGGACACACTATTCGTTTTTTTTTCTTGTGCCCCAGCTGCTGCTGATGGAGAGGAAGCTGGGCGAGGTGCACCCGCTGCTGACGCTGTGCGGGACCATCGTGGAGACGTGGCAGGGGAACCCCATCCAGAAGGAGTCCCTCAGGGTGTTCTTCCTGGTGCTGCAGGTCACACACTACCTGGACGCAGGGCAGGTGAGCAGGCAGCGCTGTGGGACATCTGGGACAAGACTGAAACACTCGTAGCATCTTAAATCTGCCGCATCTTGCCCTCGTTCCTGAGCTCACGCCTCGACACTGCGCCAATTTGAAGGGGGAGGCTGTTTTGGGTTATGTAGCTGGTGGATGTTGACTAATGACGTCTCCTTTGTCGACGCCCCGCAGGTGAAGAGCGTGAAGCCGTGTCTGAAGCAGCTGCAGCAGTGCATCCAGACCATCTCCACACTCCACGACGACGAGGTCCTGCCCAGCAACCCCGCAGACCTCTTCCATTGGCTGCCCAAAGAGCACATGTGTGTGCTTGTTTACCTGGTGAGACACCTGCAAGGCTCCTCCCTTTGTCACCTGCGGGGTGCACGTCCCTCAAAAGGAACGTCAGAGACTGTCGCATGGAATCTTTTAAGCGTTTGCTGGGAACGGGCAGTACAATGACAGTGCTCTGGTTTTGCGTGATGGCATTGGTTTTGTGTTGCAGGTGACGGTCATGCACTCCATGCAAGCTGGGTATCTGGAGAAGGCTCAGAAGTACACAGACAAAGCACTTATGCAGCTTGAAAAGCTAAAAAGTACTATCTTCTTGCCCCCTTTTTTTTCCGTCAGCATCTACTTATATAGAATCATTTTTGAATATAATCGTGATGTCTGGTTTTCTCCTTTCATATTGCAGTGCTGGACTCCAGCCCCATCCTCTCCACGTTCCAAGTCATACTGTTGGAACACATCATCATGTGTCGGCTCGTCACCGGCCACAAAGCAACAGCCGTACAGGAGGTAAAACCATAGATATATATATAAAGACTAGATGTCTTAAGGCGGAGTCTAGAACGTCCGCACGTGGCGGCCATCTTGCGACAGTCAACTCGCTCACCCATAACATTGTTTTGATGCTACATGTACTTTTTAAATGACCATAACTTGCTCAATTTTCAACCGATTTTGAAACGGTTTGGTTTGTTATCAACGTCAGAGATGTCGGTATGCCACTGCATACTTATGAATAATTATGTTATAAAAAAATATATATAGAATATAAGTATGCAGTGGCATAACGACATCTCTGACGTTGATAACTATGCAGGCTGTAAAAGTCCCAACTTCAGAGTGAAACTTCCCTCACCTCCCCTGAAACGTAGCCCAGAAGGAGAGTCATTGTTGTGTGTAATTTAGAAAGGCCTTGTAAAGGCACTGGCTGCAGTTGCGGGGTCGTCATGCCCCTAAAACGGCGGTGTCCATGGAGCTGTTCAGATATGAATAACAACCCATCTGAGTTCATTACTTCTTCTCCCTGTGCCCTGCGGCAGATCTCCCAAGTGTGCCAGCTGTGTCAGCAGTCCCCCAGGTTATTCAGCAACCACGCCGCCCAGCTCCACACTCTATTAGTGAGTATATTCAACCTTGCTCCACCCAGAAGACCTACCCTAGATTCCTCCTCCAGGGAGGTAGTCTTCCTCCCCTCATTTCTAGTTCCCCACAGATGACTGTGCTGTGTTCTTCACTCTGATTTCCCAGGGTCTGTATTGTATCTCAGTAAACTGCATGGACAACGCAGAGGCCCAGTTTACCACAGCTCTGAGGGTGAGTGGCTTGATGTACTGTCATAGTGGTCAGTAAAAAAATAAAATAAAATTCCAGTTCACATAAAAAGTTTCTTAAAGTGGGAATAAATGTAATAATTTTTCAACGTTAAACTCTGAAACGGGATTTCCCTGATTCTCACTTCTTTCCCTGTGTGTCGTCCCCTGCAAGCTCACCAGCCACCAGGAGCTCTGGACCTTCATTGTGACCAACCTGGCCACCGTCTACATCAGGGAAGGAAACAGACACCAGGAGGTGAGATCAGACACAGTGGCCTCTTTAAACACGGCCATTTTGTCTCCAATTGAAACACCTGACACTTGTTTATGTTCCTGCTGTTCTTTGCCCAGCTGTACAGCCTGCTGGGAAGAGTAAACCCAGACCACAATTTCCCTGTGAGGTACAGTATGATCAGTGAAAGACTTAACACTTGTTTCAACTGACTTATTATCATATTGAGAACATCGACAGCGTACTCGCGTTCACTCGAGAGAGCTCTCTCCTAGACACAGCGATGGTATATGAACGCGTTCGCTCCTGTCTGTGCTAGTCCAGTGTCCGTCGAGTGTTGACTAGAAACTGACTGACGTGTCCCTGCCCTGGTTTGTCCTCCAGCTCCCACTGTCTCCGTGCCGCAGCTTTCTACATCAGAGGACTACTCTCCTTCTTCCAAGGACGCTACAACGAGGCCAAGTACGTTGCTCTCTGCTGACAAGGAAAACATCCCCCACGTTCGATACATAGGGGTTCTTTCGGGATCCAGATTCTTCCGTCATTCGTGGGTTTTGTGGTTGCAGGCGGTTCCTGAGGGAAACTCTGAAGATGTCCAACGCTGAGGATCTGAACAGACTGACGGCCTGCTCCCTAGTGCTGCTAGGACACATCTTCTTTGTGTTGGGAAACCACAGGGTAAGGTTTCCACACACACACACACACACACACACACACACCCATGCAGTGACTATTGGAAAGCCACGGTTCTATCATCTCTGCCCATTCCATTCCTGAAGTTGCCTCTGCATTATTGATTAGCCATTGTGTGCTCTTGCTAAGATCGTTCTCTCCTGATTCCAGGAAAGCAACAACATGGTGGTTCCAGCGATGCAGCTGGCCAGTAAGATCCCAGACATGTCTGTCCAGCTGTGGTCCTCTGCCTTGCTGAAAGGTACCTGTCCTCTTTGAAAAGCAGGAACACCACAATTCTTAGCCCAGACCCAGGTTTGTCTAGGACAGTGGTTCTCAACCCTGGTCCTCAAGTACCTCCTGTCCTGCATGTTTTAGATGTTTCCCTGCTCCAACACACCTGATTCAAATGAATGGGTCGTTATCTAGTTATGCAGAAGCCTGCTAACGACCATTCATTTGAATCAGGTGTGTTGAAACAGAGAAATATCTAAATCGTGCAGGACAGGGGGTACTTGAGGACCAGGGTTGAGAACCACTGGTCTAGGACCTGGACCTAGGATTCGTCTTAGCCAAGGTAGCATGCCAGGGTACAAACAATAGATAATTATTAATTGATGTTAAAGTAATCTTTGTTAAGCAGATCAGTTGGTCCGTAAGGAGGAACAAGATTATTGGTGTGGCTGTAGTAAAAAAGTTTCTAAAGTAAAAAAAAAATAAAGTTTCTAATGTTTTGGAGAAACTTTAGAAAGGTTGAAAAAAAAACGTTTACAAAAATAAAACGTTTAAAAACTATTTTTGAAAGGTTTGAAAAAAAGTTTTGAAAAGTTAACTTTCTTTTGAAAAATATTTTGTTATGCCTGGAGCAGCGCATATCACATAGCAGTGCTTGTAATGTGAATCAATTGTCCATAGTTTATGGCATTTTAATCTAGAGATAAATGTGATGATATGCTTCACCTGCCTTGTTGGTGTTGAACCACTGGTGTATGCATTTTATATTCTTATGGGTCTGTGTTCAACTGTCCCAGACATTTTTTCCATCAGCGATGGGACGCCGTTCATTTCGAGCCCTGAGTCGGGGCCTTTAGTTGTCTGGATGCAGTTGGCTACCAGGCGGTTTGATCTATAAAGTTGAACAATGGATTTTGGTGTTTCAAAACCCATCGACACTGTATGACTATGTTTAGCCTGTGTTCTGCTCCTCTCTCTCACCAACCGTCTCTGGAGGAGGAGATCCCTCTCTGAATTGCTCCTCCCAAGGTTTCTTCCATTTTTTTCTCCTGTTGAGAGTTTTTTGGGAGTTTTTCCTTGTCTTCCTTGAGGGTTTAGGTTGGTTGAGGGGCAGTTCTATGGGCGTATGTGAAGCCCTCTGTGACGTGCTTGCGTGTAAAAAGGGCTATACAAATAAATTTGATTTGATTTTGATTTGATCGACTGTGTTTGGTTTTCAGACTTGAACAAAGCCCTGGGGAACACCATAGACGCTCATGAAGCCGCCCAGATGCACCAGAACTTCTCCCAGCGGCTCCTGCAGGATCACATCGCCGCCTGCAGCCTCCCCGAACACAACCTCATCAGCGTAAGAACCGGTCTAAAAACAGTCCCACCCCGGGCCTCAGTTGGCTAACTGAAGGATATCTGCCTCTGTTTCTGTCTCTCGTGTCATATGTGATCGTGGCGACTTATCTGTTGTGTCTCCTGGTCCTCCTCTCTGGGATAGTGGACGGAGGGTCCGCCTCCGGGGCAGTTCCATGCCCAGAATGGCCCCACGACCAGTCTGGCCAGCCTGCTGTGAGACGATCAGCGTCCGTCTCACCGCTCGGCCCCCTGGGATTGGAGAGAGCCATCGTCATGCATCAGATGTTTCCTGAGGGAAGCCTGCTCACATACATATTTATTATTATTTTTTAATTTAACCGTTGAAAACATTTTGTTTTTGTTTTTATGAAAGCTTTTTTTTTTTTTTTTTTACTTGTGCATTGAAGCTCAAGAAATGGATTTAGAGCTTTTTTATATGGACACTAACCGATTTAAGATTTCACCATTACTAGATTTTTTTGTTGTGTTGCACCAATAAATACTTCTGACCTCTGATTCCTAAAGGTTGAATTGGTAGATGAACAACTATAGATTTACCCCCTGAAAGGAAACTTGTGCAACAATTTGATGTCCCATGCAGTGCCATTACCTAATTGACCAGCAGATGTCACAGTTGGCAGCCAACTGTTAAAGTAATAATTTTGCATTAAATTGTTTTAACCCCAGAGACATGATACCATTTCGCATACTGAGATGCAAAGTTCCTGCAAATACCTTTTTAAAGCATAGAAGAAAAAGTTGATTCCAATTTTTTTTCTAATAAAAACATTTTATACCTAAAGTTCCTTTAAGAGTTTTCTTTAAAACATATTTATATATAAATGACTCTTGCTAAAACTTTACTGTACAGTGATCTTTTATACACTATGTTTTCCAGTGGATCATATATTTTTAAGCAACTCAAAGCTTGATATTCAAGTTGCTCTGTTGGTGGAACTAAAGCTTGAGCCCCTGCCATTCAATCCAATCCCTTTGTTTTCCATTGCATAATACTTGTTCTTAAAAGTTTTCCTTATTAATAAAAGTCAGAATAAGTTATTGTAATGTATTGTTTAATATAAACGGTAAAGTCAATGGTACCATCATATTTGATAATTACATTTATTCATTAAGCAGATGCTCTTATCCAGAGCGACTTACAGTAAGTACAGGGACATTCCCCCCGAAGCAACTAGGGTGAAGTGCCTTGCCCAAGGACACAACGTCAATTGACACGGCCGGGAATCAAAGTGGCAACCTTCAGATTACTAGCCCGACTCCCTCACCGCTCAGCCATCTGACTCCCTAATTAGTCGTGCATTTACTCTATTGACCATTTTCATGGATGTGTTAATTTATATAATGAAGATAGCACTTTAGTCTTCAGTAAGTTCCTTAGGAATGTAATAGGAGGGATTGATGGCGCACAGGAAACCCAAACCTATTTCCTAAAGGGAAAACTTTGAATTAATTCAGAAGTTCTGAATAAGAAATCTGCTTATGATTCTACTTAATGCTTTAGTGAAATTCACAATGCCTCTTGTCATATTGTGGTTGTAACTTATTTTAAATGACAAAGAAGACAATAATTTTGTTTTACACTACCAATTAAAGGATACAGTCAGATAAGAAATAAGAATGGACTAACTCATCCCAAATAATGTCTCTGGTGATTTCAGAGAGTCTAATGATGTGTTGGACATGGGGTTTGTTAATTGTTCCTAAACAGATGCTTGAAGGTGATAAGTGTGAGCATAAACACATCTGAACGAAGACACAGTACTTCCTGCCAAATAGTGAGTCCTGGTGCTCATTACTGGGAGGGAAACTTCCTGCTTTGTTGCTTTATTTCAGTAAGGTTTAAATTCCGTTTTTTGTTTGTTTGGTTTCAGCCTGTCTCTACGTCCCGCCCACACTGTTTACTTCTTAATTTTGTAAAAGGGTAAGTAAGTTTTGAGGTGTGCCATGAATTCAATCTTTCTCACTCTCTTTCACTCTCTCTCTCAAGCACACACTTTTGTTTGATTGTCTCCAAAGCACATAATCTACACCTATATCTGCTTCTTTATTATCATAATTGTACATACTAAAACTAAAAAAATACATTACTGCAATAAATGCAATTTTCCCAATATCTCCATTAGGGATGGTATGGGGGGGGGGGGGGTGCACAACTCCAAGTAGCTATGGTAACAGTAGTGGATGCTGACCCCTGTGCAAGCTTCTCTTGTAAAAACACATGGTTGCCAGTTGTCCTGGACGGGCCTGCTGGTCCTGAGTATACATGGTCATACATGACTGTGGTCCCGATAATATGCTGATTTCCCATTTGGTGTGACCACTTGCGCATGCTTAGTGAAGTGACGCCGTCCATGTGTGTAAGCGGCTCATTATTTGGCAACCGTAGAGGCAGCGGGCAGGAGAGGGGATCCCCGGGATTTTTTTTCATCGAATTACTGGCGTAAATAGTCAGTCAAAACAAGTAAAGAACTCAAGGGAACACGCTGCTTTGGATCATTTTCTTCGTAAGTTAGTACATGTTTTCTGTTTTTAGATCAAACTTATTAAGAATTTGGGTTTAATTGAGCCGACGACCATAAGTTTTTTTCCCTACTCCTTAGCTTAGTCGTTAGCAACCTAGCTAGCTAACCGCTTGTTGAGAGGTATTGGTAGCTGATGGTTTGTGTGTCGCTTGCTAGCGGCGTAATTAGCCACACACACACACACACACACACACACACACATACACACACACCTAGCTAGCTAGACTAGCCGTCGACTGGCAGTAAACCACTACAAAGTAAAACTCTCAACTTCCAACCGTGGTAAAAGCATAGGAAGTCAAACAGTGTATATTAACATTTAACAAGAATCAAAGTTTTTCAAACTATAAGTATAGTTTTAGAGACATAACCATTCGTTGATTGTGAATCCCGTAGGTTCTGTCTGTTTGTCTGTCTCCGGCCAGGCGAGTGTCCGAGGAGTTATCGTTAGCTAGCCTGCTTTGTGTTGGTTGCTCTTTCCAATTTTTGTCAGGTTCATGATCTCTTATGTAGTACCAGGCAGCTGGCGATATACATGTGTTGTTACATCTTTTAATACACTATCTTACTTATGGCCATTCATGGGTGTTAAAAGTTAATAATTCCTAGCCATTCTTAGCGAGCTAGCTACCCAGCTCGGGTAGATGGCTAGCTGTCGTCAAGCTGGTATCACGGTAGAGCGAGGACAACTGGACGGACGGACAGGTTGTTGTTGTGTTGCTATTTAGCCGGTTCACTATATAAACGTATTACGTTTTAGGAATTCGGTATCACCTCATATTACTAGCGGTGCACAGTTGCCGTAACCAATTGTTTATTCAAAACATTATTGAAATGTAAACTCAACTTGTTAAAGTGAAGCTCAATACTTTGTTCGATAGACTATGTACGTTAACGTCAGCGCAACCATGACATTATGCATTTTTGTCGCGTAGTAGTGGTTCTGTTGTGCCGTTAGCGGTGAGAGCCGTGGTCTAGACTGGAAAGCCACAAACGCCCATAAAATCGCCCATATTTTGGGGAACTTTACCCAAAGTAGTTGCAAGTCTTTTTTTTATTTTTATATATATATATATTTTTAGATGGGGTAATGTCCAATGGCGAAGCATCGTCATGATTGCTGATCTACAGTAGACTTGTGATCTGCTTGTTTACTATTATAAAGTATTTGCTTCATCCGCTGTGGAATGGATTAGATTCTAGATTCAAATCATTAGAAGATTTGAACTAGGCTCCGTCTGCTACCATTTCAGTTGTTGATACCACTTCGTAACTTGGTAGATGTTCAGCCTAGGTGGTTGTACCTGATTCCCTTCACCCACTGCTAGGCGCCCCCCAAATAAACTGCTGGGGCACCCTTGCCTTGTGGCGGAAGACGGGTGTCACCTTGCATCCTGTGAAGGGCATTGGAGCAGTACCCCTTGTGTAAAACCCATCTCATAGTGATGCTTGCAGACAGGCATGACTTAACAGCGTCAAGGTCCGCTTCAGACACATGGAGAAGTCTCCTTGGAGAAGGCCTGCTAGTTTCACTTTCAGACACAGTGAGTAGATATTCAGATGCAGAAAAGGCTGAACAGGCTGAAAGGGCTTCTGCCTGTCATTGTGAGTTGTTGTGGCTCTGCTCTGAAAAGACTGTGTTTGTGTTTCTAGAGTTTTAGCTCTGCAGGTGACGTTTGTTTGTTTGTTGTAGCTATATTGGAACAATCTAGAACTCTTATAGTTTGCTCTACATCTCTGCTTTCTTGCCAACTTCAGCTGATTCATGAAAATAGGTAACAATAGCTTAATCCAAAAGAAAATACTTTTGTTTGTTGATTATAATGGCTATATACTGGCCTATTGTATTGGTCTTCAATGCAACCTAAATCTCATTTTGAGGTTAGACAGTCTACTTGCTGTATTGCAATGATCCATCCTTATGTCATCTTATGGCATTAAAGTATATACAGTGGGACACCTTTGTTCAGGCACAGCAGTGTGTACCAGATACCAGCGCTCACTGAACATGTGAAGTTGGTGACGTGGTCGCTGAGCGGGCAGTGTTTCTCTCCGGCTCTGGGAGGTCAGTTGTGTGTGTTTGGAACGGCAGTTGGTCAAGGAAAGAGATACAGGAGATGATGATCTGGAGGCCGGTGGCTAACCGCCCGCTCCTGTCCACCGTGTACACAGATCTCTGGCTGGAGGAGGAAGTGTATGGGGCTCGTCAGGCGGTAAACAGGAAACGCTAGAGAAGTAAACTTAAGTGGCTTTGTCTTCAGTCACAGGCTCCTCAGCCAGGGCTTCCTGGCACCAGGAGGAGTGAGAGGCTGAAGTTAGCCAGCTCGGGGCTGCTTTTATTTTAGATCGATATGCATTAATTCTGTTGCCGCGGTGATCAGTGCTGTATGTATTGGGGTCAGACGCAAGGTGCAGAAGCCCAGCTAGTCCATAGTCCAGGTGGTGGCTCTCTCCTCCGTTCTGGCAGGCGCAGGGTTAAGGACTTCCATTTTGTTAGGTAACACCCTAATGGCCTGATCTGTCAGTGGCGTTAAAATGGCAGGGGCTTAACCCTTGATGTTCAGGACTACACCAGCAGAGGCACCCTCATGGCCTCCAGTCTGCCTGGACCAATGAGAGAGAGAGAGAGAGAGAGAGGGAGGGAGAGAGTGAGAGCGAGAGCGAGCGGGCCAGCCTGAGAGCAAGCTGGGAGAGGGAGTACACGGAAGAGGAAGAGTATTTGTGTCAGTGAATATACAGTAGATCCAGGGCTAGGCCAGCCAGGCACTCCCCCCTCCACCACCCTGTCAGCTGATCTGTCTCTACTCTCTTTACTTTGTCTCTCTCTCTCTGTCTCTGTCTCTCTCTCTCTCTCTCTCTCTCTCTCTCTCTCTCTCTCTCTCTCTCTCTCTCTCGCTCCTCTCTACCCGTCTTTCTTCACTCTCTCTTGTCTTTCCAGCTTCATGTTCTGTCTTTGATGCATATTTAATTTAGTGGAGGACTTCCTACCAAACAACAGCCAGCTTATTGGAACTCTTGATAGCGAAGAGTCATTATGAGCAGGAAGCCTCCAGGAATAGTTTGAATGCTGTAGGACTGCGGCTCTCGAACCATCCAATAGAAGACCCACGTTAGAATTTCACGGCTGCTTCTTTTTTTTGTCATAGCTTGTTTTTTATTGGTCTGTTGTAGTTCTATCCTCACTCTCTTGGCAGTAAATAGGCAGCATATGGGATCCAGCCACCTTGAAAAAGGCTCTGTGCTTGGAATAGGGGCGGGGGGGGGGGTCTCTGGGGTTTAGACGGGGCGGGGGTGTCGCTGGGGTTTGGATGGGGCGGGCTGTGGGGGTGGGGGGTCATTGCATTAGACATCAGATAATGGAAGCTACCTGGTGTAATCCCAGTGGGAAAGCTCATTACTATTGATCTCACCCCCCCCCCCCCCCCCCCCCCACCTCTGAGGAGGTAGATAGCTCTTTCTATTGTCCAGCTGTTGTAACATTCTCTTTACATATGCCCCAGAGGTTGTGTCTGAGCTTAGATGAGCTGGTTTTGTAGGTTAAGCTCGGTGAGTAACACACAGGGTTGGAAAGCGGTGGTGGGGGGCATGGCTGTGTGGAGGAGGACTGGCTGTGGTGGAGGAGGACTGGCTGTGGTGGAGGAGGGTATGGCTGTGGTGGAGGAGGGTATGGCTGTGGTGGAGGAGGGTATGGCTGTGGTGGAGGAGGGTATGGCTGTGGTGGAGGAGGGTATGGCTGTGGTGGAGGAGGGCATGGCTGTGGTGGAGGACTGGCTGTGGTGGAGGAGGGCATGGCTGTGGTGGAGGAGGGCATGGCTGTGGTGGAGGAGGGCATGGCTGTGTGACGGAGTCTGATGGAACGGTTGAGCAGGGGTTCATGCGTCTCTTGAGAGTTCACTCAGTTACACACAGAGACACACACATGTAGTTTCCTCCCTTTGTTGCTTAGCAGCAGGGCTTACAGCCCATAGGATGTGCCACACGGTGCTATCCGTCTCCTCTGAGACGACACGAGCCGCACGCCTGGAGACACAAAACACACTGACCTCGAACGAGCCCTCTGTATGTCATCGGGAGCAAGGAAACGGCGGCAGCCATTTTGGCTCCTGTGAATCGCATCCACGCTAAGACCTGGCCTGCTGAACCCCCACTCCCCCTGGCCATGCAGCCATTTTGGATCCTGAGGGTCCTAGCCGCATATGAAAAGGGCTGGCCTTCCAGTGGCACACAGATCTCTGTGCTGTCAGCAGGGTACAAGAGCAACAACCCAGGGGGAAAAAAACACACGCTCACAAACCCTACAGATAGATGGCCTTTGTGCTCAGGGTTGGGTACAACAGGGCACATCTGTCCTAGTTATGGAGCGGAGCCACAGATAGGCCGAGTTTCAGCTGAGCTCCAGTCAGTGGCTTGAGGTCTCCTCGCCACGGCCTCAGTGGTAGGCTCTCTGTCCCGAGGGCGCTGTGGTAATCTGTCTGGATCTTGCTCTCGTCTTAATACTTCACTACGAGGGGATCTCTCCCGTGTCGGTCGATGGCTGTCTCCAGGACGACGTCGAGTGTTTGTGGGGTTGTGGTTCTACACCTGTGTTCGTGTGTGTGTTATTAGATTTAGGGTGTCCCTACGAAAGGCCCTTTCTGCTGTTACACACACTTCCTTGTTGTGCCACACGCCCGCAAAGGGAACGTACGGTTCAGTCGGTTGCGTTTGCTGCGTCGCTGTGTGTTCGCCGTGCTGGTGAAGTGTGGACGTATCCACACTGTCTATTCTGCTACAGATTTTTTTCTTCTTTTCTTTCTGAACGCCTGGGGGTCATGCGCTCCGGGATAGTTCGTTCCTCTATGGGTTTTTGGAATGCTGGTCGATGGCGTAACCCTCCCCCCCCACACACACACACACCCAACTCCACGCTCCCCGGCCTGTCCCCCCCCCCCCCCCCCCCCATCGTCATGGCCGCCGTGGTCTCTTGTCTCTCTGCCTGCCAGTCCGTCTCTCCAGGGGTTAAAACCTGCTCTCGCCTCCTCTCACTCGCAGACCAGTTTGAACCGGTTTTCAGGGAAGTGCTTTGTGTCTCCCATGGAATCTTGGGAAGGGTCATGTGGAGCCATGCTGATGTCACAGGGGGCCCTACAGTCAGCTCGCTATCAGATCTGAAATGTGTGTTTGTCGAACTCTTGTTACACACTACCGACAGTCCTCCGATCAATAATAACTCTTTCTTTTGAATGGTCTTGTAATGGGGCTATGATGAGGCAATTATTCTTATCTAAGATGTGACCGTAGACTGAAAAAGTGCTTCGGTCGGCTGGTTTGGAAAGGGGATAGGGCCAGGAGTTATTCTCCATTCCCCCCCCCCCCGCCCCCTGTTCCTGTACCACCCCCCCCAACCAAGTTAACCTCTGTTTACACACATTCACACACGCTCCGAGCTAAGGGAAATGCTGGCCTGTGCGCGGCCTGCATATCGCGCACGTCAGTTTGGTCGGAGAGCCTGTCGGCTCGTGTTTGTCTTCTGCTTTGCATGCGTGTTTTCAAGTGCCCAGCCTCCCTGCAGCATTAACACCTGCACATGTGTGTGTGTGTGTATCGAGAGAGAACCCCCATGCAGGGCACTATCTGCCATCTGTAACGGGTGGGGTCAGATGGCTGAGCGGTTAGGGAATCAGGCTCGTAATCAGAAGGTTGCCGGTTCGATTCCCGGCCATGAAAAATGACGTTGTGTCCTTGGGCAAGGCACCTCACCCCACTTGGGGAGAGGAGAATGTCCCTGTACTTACTGTAAGTCGCTCTGGATAAGAGCGTCTGCTAAATGACTCAATGTAAATGTAACGCGGGCCGTTGACTCCGTCCAGGTGGAGCCATGTCGGAGGAGGCGGTGCGTCTGACGCGCAGCCAGAAGCGCGCCCTGGAGAAGGACGTGGCGTCGCCCGGCAGCCCCGGGGACGCCGACCACAAGAGGGTGAAGCTGGAGGAAGGCGACCCCACCGAGGGAGGCGAGGCGGCGGCCTCGGCGGGGGCCGGGGAAGGAGACGCGGGGCCGGAGAAGGCCGAGGAGGGGGTCGAGGGGGCGAGCGGCCCGCTGGCCTCCGGGGAGGTGAAGGCCACCATCAAGGTGGAGGTGCAGACCGGAGACGAACCTGTGGACATGAGCACGTCCAAGAGGTGAGACCTGAGACCACATGCTGTCTCAGCTGACGACTGAGAGCTCCATGGTTACCCCAGCTGAAGGATCCATGGTTACCCCAGCTGAGGGCTCCATGGTTACCCCAGCTGAGGGCTCCATGGTTACCCCAGCTGAACGCTGATTTCCTTTTCTGTGTGTTTGTTGCTTGGGGTTTGTCCCTGTTAGGAGTGCTGGAGGATGGCGGCTTGTACAGTGAACACTGTGTTCCCCTGACGGGGACCTTTGGGATAGTTTAGCCCAGTGGTGCAGGCTGCCCTGTACTTTTCCCAGCCGTGTAGTAACAATGATCTTTTTGGCATTTAACCCGTGTGTTATCTTCGAGTCATTCTGACCCATCAGTCATTGTGACCCACCTTCGTATTGCGACAACCTTACACCATACAAAAACAAAGTGAAGCATTTTCTTTTAACCGTTGGGCTGTCTCAGACCCCCCACATTGCGAAGGTTAAAATAAAATTATTTGTATCTGTTTTTAAATTGGGTAAACACAACGATGGTTTGTTATGAACCTTTGGGTCATGTGACCCGAAGGCAGCACAAGGTTTAAATACATATGGTAATTTGAATGGACTGGTCTAACTGGTCTCATTTCCAGCCAATCACCCAAGAGAACGTGGTCATAGAACCATTCAACTAATACTTTCCAACCGTCAAGTATTTCCTGAAGAGGGGCGAAGTGTTTGTGGTACGAGTCATCGAGAGATACAGAGTCCAGGTCTTGATTATGCGGAGCTGTGTGGAGGGGTGTGTGCAGTGCTGTGCTGTGTAGTGCTGTGCAGTGCTGTGTAGTGCAGTGCAGTTCTGTGTTGTGTAGTGCAGTGCAGTTCTGTGTTGTGCAGTGCTGTGCAGTGCTGTGCAGTTCTGTGTTGTGTAGTGCTGTGCAGTGCTGTGCAGTTCTGTGTTGTGTAGTGCTGTGCAGTGCTGTGCAGTTCTGTGTTGTGTAGTGCTGTGCAGTGCTGTGCAGTTCTGTGTTGTGCTGTGCTGTGTAGTGCTGTGCAGTTCTGTGTTGTGCAGTTCAGTGCAGTGCAGTTCTGTGTTGTGTAGTGCTGTGCAGTTCTGTGTTGTGCAGTGCTTTGCTGTGCTGTGCTGTCAGAGGGCGCTCAGGGAGCAGAAGGGGGGCGAACAACTTAGGGGACCAAAAAAAACTAAACTAAAAGGGTTCAACCTACTTTGGCCTGGTTAGCTGAGTGGAGCAGGGCAGACAGCTGTGTGTGTGTGTGTGCACGTACGTGCACATGTTTATGCTCACGTGCGTGTCTGTGCACGGCTTTCTTTTGCAAGTGTGTTTTTGAAGTGCTTGCTGAGCGGCGGGCTGCGAGTCACACAGGAAGTGGATGCACGCTCACGGTTTGGCCTGACCCCATTTTGAGAGTTTGAAGCTCCGAGAGGACAGACCTCCATTTTCTTCCGCGGCACCTGAACTCCTCACTTCAGAGTGAAGCCTATGTGTCACAAACTGGTTCCAACCGGCCGTTGCCATGGTGTCCACATTGGAGGGAGCAGTTAGGGGAAGGAGGGGCCGGCTGGGTGGGTGGGGTCACGTGACCACACAGGCAAATGGCTCATGTGATGCCTTTTGGTAGAGTGATTAATACTCTGTAGGTGATAGCGGGTTCCTCATGCCCTATCACCTCACCTCTGTTTGAACTTTGAACGCTGGTTTGTGAGCGGACGTAGTTCTTCGAATGTAGCGTTGAGAGGAAAGCAACCTGGAGGATCCTTGAGGAGATCCGGTTGTCTGAGTAGAGACAGTTTCTTTTTTAATGTAGTGGTAGTCGCCCTCACAATCAATCAGACTTTTGTTGTTGTTGTTGATAGAAATAGAGAAGACAAGCCTAAACATGGACCTTACAAGATCTCAGGTCAGATCCCTGGTCTCAGGTCAGATCCCTGGTCTCAGGTCAGATCCCTGGTCTCAGGTCAGATCCCTGGTCTCAGGTCAGATCCCTGGTCTCAGGTCAGATCCCTGGTCTCAGGTCAGATCCCTGGTCTCAGGTGAGCCTGGGGCTGTTCTCCACAGTCAGGGTTGACATTGACAGAGCTAGCAGCTGATCCTAGACCAGCGCTCTGGGCAGGAGGTGAGGCGCTCTGGTGTCATCTCCTGAGTCTTCTGGAAACATGTGGACCGTGTGGGCCCACCCAAGCTAGGACATGACCCTGCAACCATCCCCTGCACACACACACACACACACCCTAACTCACACACAACCTAACTTACACACACCCTAACTCACACACACCCTAACTCAAACACACCCTAACTCACTCGCACACACACACACCCTAAGTCACACACCCTACCTCACGTACACATACATGTGCACACACCCAGCCCTCAGGGCTGTACCATGTTGTACCTCTGGTCCTGGCTGGGCTGTTCTTGGTCTGTGCTTGACTGTCCCCGGGGTGGGGGGGGGGGCTGAGTGAGTGAGTGAGTGAATGACTGGGGTGTATGGGTGACTTAAGTGAGGGAGTACACAATAGGCTGGCCCCTGGCCAGGTCCCCCCCCATCCCCCACCCCGCAGCCCTGTGCAGAGCAGCCCTGTGCAGAGCGGCCCTGTGCAGAGCAGCAGAGCAGCCCTGTGGCAGAGCAGCCCTGTGCAGAGCAGCAGAGCGGCCCTGTGCAGAGCAGCAGAGCGGCCCTGTGCAGAGCGGCCCTGTGCAGATCAGCCCTGTGCAGAGCGGGCCCTGTGCAAGAGCAGCCCTGTGCAGAGCAGCCCCGTGCAGAGTGGCCCTCTGCTCTGCTCCACTGCTCCTGTGGTGGAAGAAGGGAGGGGCCCTGAGCACCCACTGCCACTGTCCTTTACAAAGAAGCACCCCCCCCCCCCACACACACACACAATGTGGATTACTCTGTTTAGGGAAGGTTGTGTTAATCATCCCTCCCAAGCACAGCACACAACACTGTCCCACACACACACACACACACACACCGAACAGCATTCCTCCTGCTGCTTGTTCTGTGGCTGGTTGTGGCCCAGGCAGACACTCTCCTTACGTGGTGATCTCTAACGTCAGGGTGATCCTGGTGTCTGCTGCTGCCCTGAGCCTGTGCTCCTGAGGAGGGGGAGATATCTGGGTCTGTGGGGTGGTGGGGTGGAGTCTGCAGTAACAGCACCATGTTCCTGCCCTAGGCCCTGCTCTCCCCTTCTCTCTCTCTCTCTCCCTCCCCTCTCTCCTTATCTCTCTCTCTCTCTGATCAACTTCTGAGGCTGGCTTATCTGCTGCGCACCCTTTCATGGGCTAAAATACACTATACATCGCCCTCTACTGGCCAAACTGCAACACTGTATTTCTGTGTCGTCGTTTGAACTTCTGGGAATTTTGTGCAAATGCTGACGTGTTTGAGAGGTGGCGGAGAAAGGAATGATCTCACGGTTCCGCCCCCCCTCCTCCTCCTCCGCAGCGACATTAAGAGCGAGAAGCAGCCTCCGTCGCCTGATGATGTCATCGTGCTGTCGGACAACGAGCCGTCCAGCCCGCCGGTGAATCGGCCTGAGCCACTGCTTCAAGAAGACCGACACGGACAAACTCATGGTAACTCTCGTCTCCTGAAACCTACTGGCTTGTCCTTTACTGGTGTCCCAAGACTGGAGAGCTGCCCTCCTGGAGGTTTTCACTCTCAGGTGGGTCTAAATGGATTCCTTTTCTAGCGTCATGACAGAACCCCAGTTTGTTAGAGTGCTGTTAAAGTGAAAACCTACAGGACAGCTTTTTCACTTTCGGTGTTGGAGAGACGTACTGTAGTCTGTGGGTATGTCAATATGACCTCCTCACCTCTCCCTCTCTTGTTGCTCTCCCTCCTCCCTCTCTCTCTCTCTCCCCCCCCTCTTCCTCCCTCCTACCCTCCTTCCCCCCTCCCCCGCCCTCTCTCTCACCTCTCCCACCCTCCTCTCACTCCTCTTCCTCCCCCTCCTCCTCTCCTCTCTCTCTTCCCTCTCCTCCCTCCTCTCTCCCCTACTCTCTCCCCCTCCTCTCTCTCCCCCTCTCCTCTCTCTCTCCCCCTCCTCTCTCTCCCCTCCTCTCTCATCCCCTCTCTCTCCCTCTCTCTCCCCCTCCTCTCCCTCCTCCCTCCCCCCCTCTCCCTCCGTCCCCTCTCTCTCCCCCCCCCTCCCTCCCCTTCCTCTCTCCCTCCCCCTCCTGTCTCCCTCCCCCTCCTCTCTCCCTCCCTCCCCCTCCTCTCTCTCCCCCTTTCCATCCCCCTCCTCTCTCTCTCCCCCTTTCCATCCCCCTCCTCTCTCTGTCCCTTTCCCTCCCCCTCCTCTCTCCTGTCCCCCTCCTCTCTCCCCTCCTGTAGAAGAGCAGT
>NC_090075.1:2811160-2816160 GCF_038355195.1 Osmerus mordax
AGTATATACAAAAAAAGATTTAAAAAAAGACTGTACAAAAAGAAAAAGAAAAAAAACGTTTCAGAAATGTCTCCATCTGACTGCCTCAGTCACCAATGGTTTATCAAGCAGGGGAGGTAAGTAAGGTGTGTGTGTGTGTGGGGGGGAGGGGTATTTTGTATGGCTAAATGGTAGAATATTTGACCCCTCCACCCCCCTTCATTCTGTAAAGTAATACTGTGTAAAGAGATATTGCGATCCCTAATATTTTTGGACGTGGCCTCTTGTTGAGGCCTGTTTAAAGGGTAATGTTACTGATAAGGTGGTTTTACATCTGCTGGTGTCCTGTTCGATTTTTAAACATTCGTTATTTGGGGGGTGAAGAAAAGGATTAAGCCGTCACCTAGGAAACCTTCCAAAGAAACGGCGACGAGTCCAATAATAGACCCCTCGTTGTTTTATTTGAACCCTCGGATGTTTAAAAAAAATAAAAATAAAAAATCGGAAGTGGAGGGTGGGGGGGGTTAAAGGGATGTCATCTTTTAGTGACATCATTGTTTTGCTTTTTAGTCCTACGGTTGTGGTGGATTATTTTTCTTTTGTCCAGTCACTCCTGAGAGCCAACTCTTTGTCTAATAAGCTGGACAGCTTTCAGAATTTAGTTATGCATAAACCCTTTAGCATTAGCGTTTCTTTTACAAGGAATTGAGTGGATGAGTTTGAGGTTAGGTCCCCGAATTAGCTTAGCTATCCGACTTGTCGGAATGTCAGCATGTTTCGATGTGTAAGAGGGCAGAAAATGTGTGCTAAGCTAACACTAATGGGACTTGAAGCGAAAACCACACTTACAAGACGATCGTATTCCTTCTGAGAGAGGCCTGACAAACTAGAGCTTTCCTTGTGTACGGCTCCCAAAAGATGAGTCGATTCTATTGCCTTCTCCTGGTTCACACTGCCAAGGCTGAAACTGCATTTTAGGGGCCTTGTAGACACGACAGCTAATCTGAAAATATAAAACAATGCTTTGAATTTAGGTTCTTACTCTGTGCTGCACCATTTCAAATCTTTTTGTATTATTCTCCCTCTCCCTTTTTCTCTCCTTTTCCCCTCAATAAATGTTCCTTCTTTTTCTTGACATGTTTTGATGGCTGTGTGTGTGTGTGTGTGTGTGTGTGTGAGATGTATTCCAGATCTTACGATTATGTGTGTGAGACGTTTGTGTATGTCTGTGTTTCTTAACAAATGGGCTCTGTGGGTCCCAAGTCTATGAAATCTTAAAGGTGCTGGTGCACACACAAACTCTTTGAGTAAAGAACTTTTGTGTTTGTCACACATGGCCCACACATGACTCAGTACCTGTAAGCAATATTGCTGGTTATCATCACCCATTGTCATTATTCTGAAGCCTTTTAGAAAACCGTATGTTTGTCAGAAGTCTTCTAGGTGAGACTGTATGCCTCATGCAGTGGACTACTTTTCTCTCAAGATTTTTTAGACTTTTTACAGATCAAAGTAGTACACTGAAGTGACTAGGTTGCCTTTTGAAAGCATATTTTAAACTTCTGGTTCGTGTCTCCGTAGTGTAAAAGCGTCTCCCTGTTATCTGATATCTGGTTGACTTTGTCCACATGACCTTCACGTGTCCCAAGTCTACCTGTGTGGATGAGGTTGAAAGGAGACGGTATGAAACGGCAGTTTCGAGATGCTTTCCTGCTCCTGGAGCTGTGTTGGGCTCGTTTGGCGTCCTCGTGCAGCAGCATCGGTGCTGTCTTTGCTACCTGCTTCTGTGTGACGAGTAGAATACCATTCCGTTTTTGTGGGTGCTCGCGCTGTTCAAAATGCAATGCATCACCCTGGGGGGGGGGGGGGGGGGGGGGGGGGGGAAACTATGTACAAGAAATGTTCCTATTTGTTTTGGGGTTTGTTTTCTGCTTTATCAAGTAATAATAATAAACTAATTTTAATCCCTTTCCTTGTCATGTTTATTTTAGTTAGTCAGTGAAGAATTACCCGTTGACATGATCCAAAAAAACACTTTTATTGAGAACCAGGTGTTTGATCGTTAGATCGTTTTCGAAGTCTTCAGTATGGAAAAGACCTGACAACTAACGTCAACACGTGTTACAGACTATAACAAGTCCATCTGGATTATTATTTTTTACAAAAACTCTTGTTTGACTCCAATTCCTTCGGGGAGACAACTGTATTTCCCCTGTTCCTGAATGCGGTTACCCATGTTCAGTAACCACTTTGACGCTTAGAATGCCGTGGACCATCTTCTGCGGGACAGGTATATCTGAGAGGGCTTCTGCTTACTTGACGTGTTCTCTTCGTCCACGCCATCCGTGGGGCCCTTCACAGTGGAGCCCTCCATCGCGACTGGTTTGGAGAGCGCGGCGCTGTACTGTTCCAGTTTAGAGTGGTATGCGTCAGTCATTCGCTCGTGCCTCTCCAGCGTCGAATTCCTCTGCTCTTCAATGGCTTTGAAACTCAGGTCACAAGCAGTTTTTTCTCTCTGGTTTGCTTTGTTAGCGTACTTTTGGCTAGGTGTGAGTGAATTTCGTCTTTCCTTAGACATATTCACGTTTTCTTTCCCACCGCTGAACGTTTGGCTTCCCTGAGTAGGCTATAGTGTTGGAGTAGCCTGTGTGTGACTTTTAAAAATTATAATACATTATCGTGATTTACGGGTGTACACAAAGTTCAGATAGTTGCCATGGTCCAAACCTGTTATTGGGCTACTTATCTTTGTAGTTGCCAGGTTCAGGTTGCTTTATTGTTCAACATTTGGTTATGAAACTATATGCAAAAGCCGTTAGTTTTTTTCCCCTCGGGACTAGACACAGACTTCAAAACAAATCGTGACAACACATCAAGAAGTAAGTTTGTTTTGCAATTGAACCACGTTTAATGATACACTCATCCCAAAGCCTCTTGTCTATTGCAGCCAAGACTGCTCTAACACCTGTTTTATGGTAGGACGGTTCGAGGGGCTGAACTGCAACAAAACTTTGATGCATTCTCGGCAAGGTTCGCTCACTGTTGAGTCTTCTGGATAGACCAAGGCCTTGCGCTGGATGCGCGGGAGCTTGCTGACGTTGGTATCGTCGAACGGCATGCACCCGGTGACCATGACATACAGAATAACACCCAGACTCCACACATCATATTTCTTAGGGTCGTACGGAACTCCAAGGAGGACCTCGGGTGGGGCATAGGCCGCAGATCCGCAGTAGGTGCTACTCAGTTCCGGGTAGCCCGCAGAAAACCTCCCAAAACCAAAGTCGGTGATCTTCACCTGATTGTCTATAGTCAGTAGTACATTTTCACACTTCAAGTCTCTATGCACGATGTTGTTTTCGTGAAGGTAGTCTACAGCGCTGACAATCTGGGAGAACATAGGCTTGGCCTGGTCTTCAGCGATGCAACTGACCTCTTGGATCTTTTGGAGTAAATCCGTTACTGCTGCCTCCATAACAATGTATAGTTTCCCGTTGCAAACTTCGATGAATTCGTGCACATGCACTATGTTGGCGTGTCTGACAGTTCTCAACAGTGCTAGTTCTCTGGGTAGAAACTTGCTCACGAAGTCAAGAGGTGCCTTTCTACGGTCAACGATTTTGATGGCGACCTGTGAGTTGTGTTTCTGTGAGCTGGCCAGTTTGACTTTGGAGTAGCTTCCCTCGCCGATCGTTATCCCCAGCTTGTAACCCATCCCGCGCAAAACCTTCTCGGTGTGCATTTTTGAATTTGGCAGGTAGGTTTGAGTTACTGATCTTCAAAATGTGACCGGTTCATCTCGACATCAGGGGTCTCAGTCGCAGCCCCTGAACAGTCAGCAACCAACTTGAATGACAGGTGCTGGTGTCTGATGTGGCAAAATTGGAACGACAGTGGCCTGTATTAGGTGTTACTAAAAGAACGGTGTTATGACGTCATAACCACCTGTCAGCACCTGAGATCATCAGGATCCTTCATTGAGATTTGTTCCCCCCCTTAAGAGATCTGATGGAACAGTTCGTGGACGTATTACGACGTACGCTAGAAAACTCATGGAAGGCCTTGTCCACGCTTTGTGCCTAAAATATTTGTTTATTTTTATTCCTTTGTGTTGAACTGGACATTTTAATTTATGTCCTCTGCCTACCAACAGTGTATACCTTCAAGAAAAGGCTCAAGACGGGAGTACAACGGTACTTTGCTGGACCCCATGTTAGTTTCCTCAAGGTTAGAAATGACTCTTGCTTAGAGTCTTGCTGCTCATGTTGGTTAGTGGTTACTGATTTAAATTGTTGTACTCGCAGGTACACAGGTACATTTGCACTTATAGCGATTCATGTTGTTTAATTGTAACTTGTTTAACTACATGCTCTTATGGTTCTTCCCTTTGGCACTTATTTTGGTTGTTCACAATATGTGCTTAATGTTTTGGCTACCCGCAATGTTTTTGGGGCTATCTTGTTGTTCTTATCAGTGACCTATGCACTTTGTAAAGCTCTCTCTTGGAAGTCGCTTTGGATAAAAGCGTCTGCTAAATGAATAAATGTAAATGTATACAAGCGCTGGCTGTAACTGCGTTCTTCCACCACAGGGTGGCGCACTGTACCAACAATCCTTGCCAGTCTGATTGTAGCGTCTTTGTTGCCAACAAATCTCTGCACAACGGACGTTTCTTTTTTCGTTTCAAATTGTTATGGATAACATTTGCATGACCCATTAGGAGAGAAAATGTTTTATAATCACCGCAGCGTCTTTATTATAACAAACCACAAATATGGCACCCTATAGGAAAATATGATTCATAATTTGGCCCTCAATGTTACAACACTGAAAATAAGATAATAGACCTTAAACTTTCATCTCGATCAGAAACAATACTTGGCTGATTTAGGCACACAGCAAGTTATTTCACAATTTTCAGCCGGCCCCTGGAATGCAGACTAGGAGAAATAGGGAGGGAGAGAGAGCAAGACTGACCTTTGTTGAAGAATGTGAGCTATTGTTTGTTATCTCGACCTAGT